>NC_081186.1:5496616-5796616 GCF_029867415.1 Vicia villosa
TTTTTGTATTTATGAAGATTTTCGTGTGCTATACTACCTAAAAGTCACGAAGTTCGTTAAACTTGCTAAATATGGGATTTTGGAAGATTTTCGTGTGCTATACTACATAAAAATCACAAAGTTTCGTTAAACTTGCAAAATCTTTGGTATTTATGGAAGATTTTTGTGTGCTATACTACATAAAAGTCACGAAGTTCGTTAAACTTGCATAATTGGTAATATTTTGGAAGAAAGTTCGTGTGCTATACTACATAAAAGTCACAAAGTTTCGTTAAATTTCGCAAATTTTGTCTTTATGGAAGATTTTCATGTGTGCTATACTACATAAAAGTCACGAAGTTCGTTAAACTTGCTATACATATGGTATTTTGGAAGATTTTCGTGTGCTATACTACATAAAAGTCACGAAGTTCGTTAAACTTTGCAATCTTTGATCCTTTATGAAGATTTTCTATACTACATAAAAGTCACGAAGTTCGTTAAACTTGCAAATTTTAATATTTTGGAAGAAATTTCGTGTGCCCTACATAGAAGTCACAAATTTCGTTATATTTGCAATTTTTGTATTTATGAAGATTTTCATGTGCTATACTACCTAAAAGTCACAAAGTTCGTTAAACTTGCTAAATATGGGATTTTGGAAGATTTTCGTGTGCTATACTACATAAAAATCACAAAATCGTTAAATTTGCAATCTTTGATATTTATGAAGATTTTCATACTACATAAAAGTCACGAAGTTCGTCAAACTTGCAAATTTTAATATTTTGGAAAAAATTTCGTGTGCCCTACATAAAAGTCACAAATTTCGTTAAATTTGCAATTTTTGTATTTATGAAGATTTTCATGTGCTATACTACCTAAAAGTCACAAAGTTCGTTAAACTTGCTAAATATGGGATTTTGGAAGATTTTCGTGTGCTATACTACATAAAAATCACGAAATCGTTAAATTTGCAATCTTTGATATTTATGAAGATTTTCATACTACATCAAAGTCACGAAGTTCCTCAAACTTGCAAATTTTAATATTTTGGAAAAAATTTCGTGTGCCCTACATAAAAGTCACAAATTTCGTTATATTTGCAATTTTTGTATTTATGAAGATTTTCATGTGCTATACTACCTAAAAGTCACAAAGTTCGTTAAACTTGCTAAATATGGGATTTTGGAAGATTTTCGTGTGCTATACTACATAAAAATCACAAAATCGTTAAATTTGCAATCTTTGATATTTATGAAGATTTTCATACTACATAAAAGTCACGAAGTTCGTCAAACTTGCAAATTTTAATATTTTGGAAAAAATTTCGTGTGCCCTACATAAAAGTCACAAATTTCGTTAAATTTGCAATTTTTGTATTTATGAAGATTTTCATGTGCTATACTACCTAAAAGTCACAAAGTTCGTTAAACTTGCTAAATATGGGATTTTGGAAGATTTTCGTGTGCTATACTACATAAAAATCACGAAATCGTTATATTTGCAATCTTTGATATTTATGAAGATTTTCGTGTGCTATACTACATCAAAGTCACGAAGTTCCTCAAACTTGCAAATTTTAATATTATGGAAAAAATTTCGTGTGCCCTACATAAAAGTCACAAATTTCGTTATATTTGCAATTTTTGTATTTATGAAGATTTTCATGTGCTATACTACCTAAAAGTCACAAAGTTCGTTAAACTTGCTAAATATGGGATTTTGGAAGATTTTCGTGTGCTATACTACATAAAAATCACAAAATCGTTAAATTTGCAATCTTTGATATTTATGAAGATTTTCATACTACATAAAAGTCACGAAGTTCGTCAAACTTGCAAATTTTAATATTTTGGAAAAAAGTTCGTGTGCCCTACATAAAAGTCACAAATTTCGTTAAATTTGCAATTTTTGTATTTATGAAGATTTTCATGTGCTATACTACCTAAAAGTCACAAAGTTCGTTAAACTTGCTAAATATGGGATTTTGGAAGATTTTCGTGTGCTATACTACATAAAAATCACGAAATCGTTAAATTTGCAATCTTTGATATTTATGAAGATTTTCATACTACATAAAAGTCACGAAGTTCGTCAAACTTGCAAATTTTAATATTTTGGAAAAAATTTCGTGTGCCCTACATAGAAGTCACAAATTTCGTTATATTTGCAATTTTTGTATTTATGAAGATTTTCATGTGCTATACTACCTAAAAGTCACAAAGTTCGTTAAACTTGCTAAATATGGGATTTTGGAAGATTTTCGTGTGCTATACTACATAAAAATCACAAAATCGTTAAATTTGCAATCTTTGATATTTATGAAGATTTTCATACTACATAAAAGTCACGAAGTTCGTCAAACTTGCAAATTTTAATATTTTGGAAAAAATTTCGTGTGCCCTACATAAAAGTCACAAATTTCGTTAAATTTGCAATTTTTGTATTTATGAAGATTTTCATGTGCTATACTACCTAAAAGTCACAAAGTTCGTTAAACTTGCTAAATATGGGATTTTGGAAGATTTTCGTGTGCTATACTACATAAAAATCACGAAATCGTTATATTTGCAATCTTTGATATTTATGAAGATTTTCATACTACATCAAAGTCACGAAGTTCCTCAAACTTGCAAATTTTAATATTATGGAAAAAATTTCGTGTGCCCTACATAAAAGTCACAAATTTCGTTATATTTGCAATTTTTGTATTTATGAAGATTTTCATGTGCTATACTACCTAAAAGTCACAAAGTTCGTTAAACTTGCTAAATATGGGATTTTGGAAGATTTTCGTGTGCTATACTACATAAAAATCACGAAATCGTTATATTTGCAATCTTTGATATTTATGAAGATTTTCATACTACATCAAAGTCACGAAGTTCCTCAAACTTGCAAATTTTAATATTATGGAAAAAATTTCGTGTGCCCTACATAAAAGTCACAAATTTCGTTATATTTGCAATTTTTGTATTTATGAAGATTTTCATGTGCTATACTACCTAAAAGTCACAAAGTTCGTTAAACTTGCTAAATATGGGATTTTGGAAGATTTTCGTGTGCTATACTACATAAAAATCACAAAATCGTTAAATTTGCAATCTTTGATATTTATGAAGATTTTCATACTACATAAAAGTCACGAAGTTCGTCAAACTTGCAAATTTTAATATTTTGGAAAAAAGTTCGTGTGCCCTACATAAAAGTCACAAATTTCGTTAAATTTGCAATTTTTGTATTTATGAAGATTTTCATGTTCTATACTACCTAAAAGTCACAAAGTTCGTTAAACTTGCTAAATATGGGATTTTGGAAGATTTTCGTGTGCTATACTACATAAAAATCACGAAATCGTTAAATTTGCAATCTTTGATATTTATGAAGATTTTCATACTACATAAAAGTCACGAAGTTCGTCAAACTTGCAAATTTTAATATTTTGGAAAAAATTTCGTGTGCCCTACATAGAAGTCACAAATTTCGTTATATTTGCAATTTTTGTATTTATGAAGATTTTCATGTGCTATACTACCTAAAAGTCACAAAGTTCGTTAAACTTGCTAAATATGGGATTTTGGAAGATTTTCGTGTGCTATACTACATAAAAATCACAAAATCGTTAAATTTGCAATCTTTGATATTTATGAAGATTTTCATACTACATAAAAGTCACGAAGTTCGTCAAACTTGCAAATTTTAATATTTTGGAAAAAATTTCGTGTGCCCTACATAAAAGTCACAAATTTCGTTAAATTTGCAATTTTTGTATTTATGAAGATTTTCATGTGCTATACTACCTAAAAGTCACAAAGTTCGTTAAACTTGCTAAATATGGGATTTTGGAAGATTTTCGTGTGCTATACTACATAAAAATCACGAAATCGTTATATTTGCAATCTTTGATATTTATGAAGATTTTCATACTACATCAAAGTCACGAAGTTCCTCAAACTTGCAAATTTTAATATTATGGAAAAAATTTCGTGTGCCCTACATAAAAGTCACAAATTTCGTTATATTTGCAATTTTTGTATTTATGAAGATTTTCATGTGCTATACTACCTAAAAGTCACAAAGTTCGTTAAACTTGCTAAATATGGGATTTTGGAAGATTTTCGTGTGCTATACTACATAAAAATCACAAAATCGTTAAATTTGCAATCTTTGATATTTATGAAGATTTTCATACTACATAAAAGTCACGAAGTTCGTCAAACTTGCAAATTTTAATATTTTGGAAAAAATTTCGTGTGCCCTACATAAAAGTCACAAATTTCGTTAAATTTGCAATTTTTGTATTTATGAAGATTTTCATGTGCTATACTACCTAAAAGTCACAAAGTTCGTTAAACTTGCTAAATATGGGATTTTGGAAGATTTTCGTGTGCTATACTACATAAAAATCACGAAATCGTTAAATTTGCAATCTTTGATATTTATGAAGATTTTCATACTACATAAAAGTCACGAAGTTCGTCAAACTTGCAAATTTTAATATTTTGGAAAAAATTTCGTGTGCCCTACATAGAAGTCACAAATTTCGTTATATTTGCAATTTTTGTATTTATGAAGATTTTCATGTGCTATACTACCTAAAAGTCACAAAGTTCGTTAAACTTGCTAAATATGGGATTTTGGAAGATTTTCGTGTGCTATACTACATAAAAATCACAAAATCGTTAAATTTGCAATCTTTGATATTTATGAAGATTTTCATACTACATAAAAGTCACGAAGTTCGTCAAACTTGCAAATTTTAATATTTTGGAAAAAATTTCGTGTGCCCTACATAAAAGTCACAAATTTCGTTAAATTTGCAATTTTTGTATTTATGAAGATTTTCATGTGCTATACTACCTAAAAGTCACAAAGTTCGTTAAACTTGCTAAATATGGGATTTTGGAAGATTTTCGTGTGCTATACTACATAAAAATCACGAAATCGTTATATTTGCAATCTTTGATATTTATGAAGATTTTCATACTACATCAAAGTCACGAAGTTCCTCAAACTTGCAAATTTTAATATTATGGAAAAAATTTCGTGTGCCCTACATAAAAGTCACAAATTTCGTTATATTTGCAATTTTTGTATTTATGAAGATTTTCATGTGCTATACTACCTAAAAGTCACAAAGTTCGTTAAACTTGCTAAATATGGGATTTTGGAAGATTTTCGTGTGCTATACTACATAAAAATCACGAAATCGTTATATTTGCAATCTTTGATATTTATGAAGATTTTCATACTACATCAAAGTCACGAAGTTCCTCAAACTTGCAAATTTTAATATTATGGAAAAAATTTCGTGTGCCCTACATAAAAGTCACAAATTTCGTTATATTTGCAATTTTTGTATTTATGAAGATTTTCATGTGCTATACTACCTAAAAGTCACAAAGTTCGTTAAACTTGCTAAATATGGGATTTTGGAAGATTTTCGTGTGCTATACTACATAAAAATCACAAAATCGTTAAATTTGCAATCTTTGATATTTATGAAGATTTTCATACTACATAAAAGTCACGAAGTTCGTCAAACTTGCAAATTTTAATATTTTGGAAAAAAGTTCGTGTGCCCTACATAAAAGTCACAAATTTCGTTAAATTTGCAATTTTTGTATTTATGAAGATTTTCATGTTCTATACTACCTAAAAGTCACAAAGTTCGTTAAACTTGCTAAATATGGGATTTTGGAAGATTTTCGTGTGCTATACTACATAAAAATCACGAAATCGTTAAATTTGCAATCTTTGATATTTATGAAGATTTTCATACTACATAAAAGTCACGAAGTTCGTCAAACTTGCAAATTTTAATATTTTGGAAAAAATTTCGTGTGCCCTACATAGAAGTCACAAATTTCGTTATATTTGCAATTTTTGTATTTATGAAGATTTTCATGTGCTATACTACCTAAAAGTCACAAAGTTCGTTAAACTTGCTAAATATGGGATTTTGGAAGATTTTCGTGTGCTATACTACATAAAAATCACAAAATCGTTAAATTTGCAATCTTTGATATTTATGAAGATTTTCATACTACATAAAAGTCACGAAGTTCGTCAAACTTGCAAATTTTAATATTTTGGAAAAAATTTCGTGTGCCCTACATAAAAGTCACAAATTTCGTTAAATTTGCAATTTTTGTATTTATGAAGATTTTCATGTGCTATACTACCTAAAAGTCACAAAGTTCGTTAAACTTGCTAAATATGGGATTTTGGAAGATTTTCGTGTGCTATACTACATAAAAATCACGAAATCGTTATATTTGCAATCTTTGATATTTATGAAGATTTTCATACTACATCAAAGTCACGAAGTTCCTCAAACTTGCAAATTTTAATATTATGGAAAAAATTTCGTGTGCCCTACATAAAAGTCACAAATTTCGTTATATTTGCAATTTTTGTATTTATGAAGATTTTCATGTGCTATACTACCTAAAAGTCACAAAGTTCGTTAAACTTGCTAAATATGGGATTTTGGAAGATTTTCGTGTGCTATACTACATAAAAATCACAAAATCGTTAAATTTGCAATCTTTGATATTTATGAAGATTTTCATACTACATAAAAGTCACGAAGTTCGTCAAACTTGCAAATTTTAATATTTTGGAAAAAAGTTCGTGTGCCCTACATAAAAGTCACAAATTTCGTTAAATTTGCAATTTTTGTATTTATGAAGATTTTCATGTTCTATACTACCTAAAAGTCACAAAGTTCGTTAAACTTGCTAAATATGGGATTTTGGAAGATTTTCGTGTGCTATACTACATAAAAATCACGAAATCGTTAAATTTGCAATCTTTGATATTTATGAAGATTTTCATACTACATAAAAGTCACAAAGTTCGTTAAACTTGCAAATTTTAATATTATGGAAAAAATTTCGTGTGCCCTACATAAAAGTCACAAATTTCGTTAAATTTCCAATTTTTGTATTTATGAAGATTATCATGTGCTATACTACCTAAAAGTCACAAAGTTCGTTAAACTTGATAAATATGGGATTTTGGAAGATTTTCGTGTGCTATACTACATAAAAATCACAAAATCGTTAAATTTGCAATCTTTGATATTTATGAAGATTTTCATACTACATAAAAGTCACGAAGTTCGTCAAACTTGCAAATTTTAATATTTTGGAAAACATTTCGTGTGCCCTACATAAAAGTCACAAATTTCGTTATATTTGCAATTTTTGTATTTATGAAGATTTTCATGTGCTATACTACCTAAAAGTCACAAAGTTCGTTAAACTTGCTAAATATGGGATTTTGGAAGATTTTCGTGTGCTATACTACATAAAAATCACAAAATCGTTAAATTTGCAATCTTTGATATTTATGAAGATTTTCATACTACATAAAAGTCACGAAGTTCGTCAAACTTGCAAATTTTAATATTTTGGAAAAAAGTTCGTGTGCCCTACATAAAAGTCACAAATTTCGTTAAATTTGCAATTTTTGTATTTATGAAGATTTTCATGTTCTATACTACCTAAAAGTCACAAAGTTCGTTAAACTTGCTAAATATGGGATTTTGGAAGATTTTCGTGTGCTATACTACATAAAAATCACGAAATCGTTAAATTTGCAATCTTTGATATTTATGAAGATTTTCATACTACATAAAAGTCACGAAGTTCGTCAAACTTGCAAATTTTAATATTTTGGAAAAAATTTCGTGTGCCCTACATAGAAGTCACAAATTTCGTTATATTTGCAATTTTTGTATTTATGAAGATTTTCATGTGCTATACTACCTAAAAGTCACAAAGTTCGTTAAACTTGCTAAATATGGGATTTTGGAAGATTTTCGTGTGCTATACTACATAAAAATCACAAAATCGTTAAATTTGCAATCTTTGATATTTATGAAGATTTTCATACTACATAAAAGTCACGAAGTTCGTCAAACTTGCAAATTTTAATATTTTGGAAAAAATTTCGTGTGCCCTACATAAAAGTCACAAATTTCGTTAAATTTGCAATTTTTGTATTTATGAAGATTTTCATGTGCTATACTACCTAAAAGTCACAAAGTTCGTTAAACTTGCTAAATATGGGATTTTGGAAGATTTTCGTGTGCTATACTACATAAAAATCACGAAATCGTTATATTTGCAATCTTTGATATTTATGAAGATTTTCATACTACATCAAAGTCACGAAGTTCCTCAAACTTGCAAATTTTAATATTATGGAAAAAATTTCGTGTGCCCTACATAAAAGTCACAAATTTCGTTATATTTGCAATTTTTGTATTTATGAAGATTTTCATGTGCTATACTACCTAAAAGTCACAAAGTTCGTTAAACTTGCTAAATATGGGATTTTGGAAGATTTTCGTGTGCTATACTACATAAAAATCACAAAATCGTTAAATTTGCAATCTTTGATATTTATGAAGATTTTCATACTAC
Organism: Vicia villosa; assembly: GCF_029867415.1. NCBI lineage: Eukaryota > Viridiplantae > Streptophyta > Magnoliopsida > Fabales > Fabaceae > Vicia > Vicia villosa. The sequence continues at coordinate 5,505,034 of NC_081186.1, forward strand.
ATAAAAGTCACGAAGTTCGTCAAACTTGCAAATTTTAATATTTTGGAAAAAAGTTCGTGTGCCCTACATAAAAGTCACAAATTTCGTTAAATTTGCAATTTTTGTATTTATGAAGATTTTCATGTTCTATACTACCTAAAAGTCACAAAGTTCGTTAAACTTGCTAAATATGAGATTTTGGAAGATTTTCGTGTGCTATACTACATAAAAATCACGAAATCGTTAAATTTGCAATCTTTGATATTTATGAAGATTTTCATACTACATAAAAGTCACGAAGTTCGTCAAACTTGCAAATTTTAATATTTTGGAAAAAATTTCGTGTGCCCTACATAAAAGTCACAAATTTCGTTAAATTTGCAATTTTTGTATTTATGAACATTTTCATGTGCTATACTACCTAAAAGTCAAAAAGTTCGTTAAACTTGCTAAATATGGGATTTTGGAAGATTTTCGTGTGCTATACTACATAAAAATCACGAAATCGTTATATTTGCAATCTTTGATATTTATGAAGATTTTCATACTACATCAAAGTCACGAAGTTCCTCAAACTTGCAAATTTTAATATTATGGAAAAAATTTCGTGTGCTCTACATAAAAGTCACAAATTTCGTTATATTTGCAATTTTTGTATTTATGAAGATTTTCATGTGCTATACTACCTAAAAGTCACAAAGTTCGTTAAACTTGCTAAATTTGGGGTTTTGGAAGATTTCCGTGTGCTATTCAACATAAAAGTCACGAAATCATTAAATTTGCAATCTTTGATATTTATGAAGATTTTCTTGTGTTATACTAATTAATGTCACGAAGTTCGTTAAACTTGCAAAATATGGTAATTTGATGATTTTAATGTGCTATACTACACAAAATTCATGAATTTTGTTTAATTTGCAATTTTGTTATTTATGAAGATTTTCGTGTACTATACAACATAACAATCATGAAACCGTTAAATTTGCAATCTTTGATATTTATGAAGATTTTCAGGTGCTATACTACATAAAAGTCACGAAGTTAGTCAAACATGCAAATTTTAATATTTTGGAAAATTTTCGTGTGCCCATAAAAGTCACAAATTTCCTTAAATTTGCAATTTTTGTATTTCTGAAGATTTTCATGTGCTATACTACCTAAAAGTCACGAAGTTCGTTAAACTTGCTAAATTTGTGATTTTGGAAGATTATCGTGTGTTGTACAACATAAAAATCGCGAAATCGTTAAATTTGCATTCCTTGATATTTATGAAGTTTTCATTTGCTATATACTACATAAAAGTCACGAAGTTCGTCAAACTTGCAAATTTTAATATTTTGGAAAACATTTCGTGTGCCCTACATAAAAGTCACAAATTTCGTTAAATTTGCAATTTTTGTATTTATGAAGATTTTCATGTGCTATACTACCTAAAGGTCACAAAGTTCGTTAAACTTGCTAAATATGGGATTTTGGAAGATTTTCGTGTGCTATACTACATAAAAATCACAAAATCGTTAAATTTGCAATCTTTGATATTTATGAAGATTTTCATACTACATAAAAGTCACGAAGTTCGTCAAACTTGCAAATTTTAATATTTTGGAAAACATTTCGTGTGCCCTACATAAAAGTCACAAATTTCGTTATATTTGCAATTTTTGTATTTATGAAGATTTTAATGTGCTATACTACCTAAAAGTCACAAAGTTCGTTAAACTTGCTAAATTTGGGGTTTTGGAAGATTATCGTGTGTTGTACAACATAAAAATCACGAAATCGTTAAATTTGCATTCCTTGATATTTATGAAGATTTTCATTTGCTATATACTACATAAAAGTCACGAAGTTCGTCAAACTTGCAAATTTTAATATTTTGGAAAACATTTCGTGTGCCCTACATAAAAGTCACAAATTTCGTTATATTTGCAATTTTTGTATTTATGAAGATTTTCATGTGCTATACTACCTAAAAGTCACAAAGTTCGTTAAACTTGCTAAATATGGGATTTTGGAAGATTTTCGTGTGCTATACTACATAAAAATCACGAAATCGTTAAATTTGCAATCTTTGATATTTATGAAGATTTTCATACTACATAAAAGTCACGAAGTTCGTCAAACTTGCAAATTTTAATATTTTGGAAAACATTTCGTGTGCCCTACATAAAAGTCACAAATTTCGTTATATTTGCAATTTTTGTATTTATGAAGATTTTCATGTGCTATACTACCTAAAAGTCACAAAGTTCGTTAAACTTGCTAAATATGGGATTTTGGAAGATTTTCGTGTGCTATACTACATAAAAATCACGAAATCGTTAAATTTGCAATCTTTGATATTTATGAAGATTTTCTTGTGTTATACTAATTAATGTCACGAAGTTCGTTAAACTTGCAAAATATGGTAATTTGATGATTTTAATGTGCTATACTACACAAAATTCATGAATTTTGTTTAATTTGCAATTTTGTTATTTATGAAGATTTTCGTGTACTATACAACATAACAATCATGAAACCGTTAAATTTGCAATCTTTGATATTTATGAAGATTTTCAGGTGCTATACTACATAAAAGTCACGAAGTTAGTCAAACATGCAAATTTTAATATTTTGGAAAATTTTCGTGTGCCCATAAAAGTCACAAATTTCCTTAAATTTGCAATTTTTGTATTTCTGAAGATTTTCATGTGCTATACTACCTAAAAGTCACGAAGTTCGTTAAACTTGCTAAATTTGTGATTTTGGAAGATTATCGTGTGTTGTACAACATAAAAATCGCGAAATCGTTAAATTTGCATTCCTTGATATTTATGAAGTTTTCATTTGCTATATACTACATAAAAGTCACGAAGTTCGTCAAACTTGCAAATTTTAATATTTTGGAAAACATTTCGTGTGCCCTACATAAAAGTCACAAATTTCGTTAAATTTGCAATTTTTGTATTTATGAAGATTTTCATGTGCTATACTACCTAAAGGTCACAAAGTTCGTTAAACTTGCTAAATATGGGATTTTGGAAGATTTTCGTGTGCTATACTACATAAAAATCACAAAATCGTTAAATTTGCAATCTTTGATATTTATGAAGATTTTCATACTACATAAAAGTCACGAAGTTCGTCAAACTTGCAAATTTTAATATTTTGGAAAACATTTCGTGTGCCCTACATAAAAGTCACAAATTTCGTTATATTTGCAATTTTTGTATTTATGAAGATTTTAATGTGCTATACTACCTAAAAGTCACAAAGTTCGTTAAACTTGCTAAATTTGGGGTTTTGGAAGATTATCGTGTGTTGTACAACATAAAAATCACGAAATCGTTAAATTTGCATTCCTTGATATTTATGAAGATTTTCATTTGCTATATACTACATAAAAGTCACGAAGTTCGTCAAACTTGCAAATTTTAATATTTTGGAAAACATTTCGTGTGCCCTACATAAAAGTCACAAATTTCGTTATATTTGCAATTTTTGTATTTATGAAGATTTTCATGTGCTATACTACCTAAAAGTCACAAAGTTCGTTAAACTTGCTAAATATGGGATTTTGGAAGATTTTCGTGTGCTATACTACATAAAAATCACGAAATCGTTAAATTTGCAATCTTTGATATTTATGAAGATTTTCATACTACATAAAAGTCACGAAGTTCGTCAAACTTGCAAATTTTAATATTTTGGAAAACATTTCGTGTGCCCTACATAAAAGTCACAAATTTCGTTATATTTGCAATTTTTGTATTTATGAAGATTTTCATGTGCTATACTACCTAAAAGTCACAAAGTTCGTTAAACTTGCTAAATATGGGATTTTGGAAGATTTTCGTGTGCTATACTACATAAAAATCACGAAATCGTTAAATTTGCAATCTTTGATATTTATGAAGATTTTCATACTACATAAAAGTCACGAAGTTCGTCAAACTTGCAGAAGTTGAATTTTGATTATATTATTGTTCCATGGCTCAAATCATGATTCAAGGGTCTCCAATTCCTCATTATAATCCACTCACATCATCAATTTTGTTGTTAGATCATGATTCAATTGATAATTAGAAGAATGCAATTCATTTGGAGAAAGTCAACTGTTCAAGATCATCTTTGACTTTTGAGGAATTTGGTCAACCATGAACTTTTGAATATCAAAATCATGAATATATGTTTATTGAAGTCATATGATCGAGTAAACTCAAGAAAATCAATCAAGAATAAAAAATTCAACAATTAGGGTTTTGACTTTTTCATGAAGAAATACATGTTTTTTACTAAACTTTGAAGGGCCGTAACTTTCTCATCCCTTGGCCAAATTTTTGGTTCAATGGCTCATTTTGAAGAAATAGTCAAGACCTACAACTTTGTCTCTATATACAAATTCCTAAAAGATGAATGATTTTTAAATTATGAAGCTTTGAAGTTTACTACTTTTTCAAGAAAGTAGGTTTTTTACCAAGAAGTAAGTGACTTTGAAGCACCTTCTCATCAATATGCAAGATTAATTAGAAGAAAAACAAAATATTAAAAATCTAGAGGATGTTTGGGGCTTTCCAAAAAATATTAGAACTCCTCCATAACTTTTGTGAGCTAAGAGTTTCAAAGGATTGAAGTTGGGCTCCCATTCTTGAATTTCAAGTCATGAACAAGAGAAAACCAAGTTGCAAATTCGATCTAAACCCACCAAGTATGCAAGAACAAGTCCCTTAACTTGTTTAACACACTCTAATAAGAAGATTACATTTGCTTTTAAGCTATTATCCAAGTGATTAGAGCAGTGTCATCTATTCACGCCATTTCAAGACTAAAGGCAAGACTTCCATTTTAGAAAATAAGCTTTAATCACCAAAAACTCTTGCATTGAGCTTCCAACTTGTTTTCCCAGCACCAAAAGTGAATCAAAACCAATAAGCAATCTCATACTCTGCAAAATAATCACCCTAAGTCATGTATAAAGCATTGCAAGTACCATTGAGACTATAGTTTTCTCATTTCTTCATCAAGAAGAAATGTGACATAACTTGAGCATGAGAACTCCAAATGGTTTGAAATTTCCCACATTTTATGCCTATAAATAGAGGCTCTTGCCTCTGAAATGACTTAGGGAAACATCACTTGTAAACTCCAAATTCTAACTTTGCATAAACCTTGTCTTTTTGAGGTCCAAGTGCTTTCTATGTCAAGTAAGTATCCAAACACTCCTCGTACACCTCATACAAACTGTCATTCCCCTCACATTGAGTCTGTAACCACAAAATGACTACCCTTCATTTTCACTTCAAAGCTTTGCATCTTGATTCGAGTTGAGTTACATATGCCACTTTGAATCAAGCCAAGCAATCAAATACCTCATATATCACCTATAGAATTTATCCAAACCATAAAATAACATTTGTAACCTCAAAATCAACATCCATCATTCTCACTTGAAGCATTTGCAGTTGGATTCGGGTGGGAAGATTCAAACAGTTCCAAGGTGTAGTGAGCATTTAGTTAGCATCCTTGAGGCCTAACGAAGCTATCTAGATCATTCAAACACTTCTGGAATTCTCCCATTACAAGTTTCAATTTCCAGCTTCAAGAGGTAAGCTTCAAACTTTAACTTTTTAATTTGTGTACCTTTTGTAACAGTTATAGCACGTTGGTCCAGTGTTAAGAGTTTTAACATGTGAGTGTTAGGACGTGGGTTCAAGTCCTCCCAAGGCCAAAACTATTTTTTACCACTTGTTTCCTTTACTTTTTTAATAAACTTTGATTTTTTTATTTGAAATAACGAATTAAGTCATTTCCACTTGATTTTTTTGCATACTTCTCATTTATCTTGCCTATTTTGAGAATATAATTTAATCATTTCCACAAAAATATTTATTATTTAATCATTTTAAAATTAAATAAAAAACAAGTGCTTATTTCTTTTAAAAGACATTTAAAATCAATCTTCTATCAAGCATTTACTAATACATTGGCCAAACACCCCAAAATTCCCTTCCCTAAAAAATTATATGCACTACATTTTGGACTGGTAATTAACAAAATCACCCTACCACTTTTCTACTTTTCCAATCAGTATTTGACACTTGGCAGCCAAACCCTTCTTTAATTCAAAATTACAATTATGTTTCTCTTTTCCAGTCCAAACCCTACATATTCTCTCTCTCTCTTTCTCTGTGTTTTCTTTTTCTCTCTCTTCCACGATCCTTTTCTTTCTTTGTTTCCTGTTCTCTAACCTCTATTCCCAAACCCTAGACCGATGTCGCCCCCTTCTCCTTCTCCTCTTGACGATCCCCCATATGCATCATCATGTGAAATCTTTAACTCAAAAGTCAGAAGAAGATGAAGAATTATGACGAACCGCTTTTCTTTCTCTTTATACAGATTTTGTATTTGATTTTTGATAAAAAAAATTGTTAATGCTTTCAATGTCTATTTCATGTGATTTTGCCCTAGCATTTTTTCATGTCTATTTGTTATGTTGTTTTCAGGATGAATTTCTGTTGTGGCTGCATTTGTTTGCATTTTACCATGACTTAAGGGTTTTCTAACTCATTTTATAGGTTGAGGTATAAGGTTTGATACCCATGATTCTGTTGTTTTTTGTTTCAGCTTCACCATTCAGACAAATTTAATGGAGATATGGTTAGATTCTGTGTAACTCATTATTGTGAGAATATCCATTTACATTTTATATCCATGAACTGTTTGCCTAGATCAAACTTGAATCAAGTTTGCGAACACCCTAGCTTGGCATGTTAGCTTGAATCACATAAATCAAAAGTCGAATTAGTTTTCTATTCTATCTCAGTTTTCACCTCATGTAGTTCACAAACAAAGTTTCACAGAATATATTGTTTAGTTGAAGCCCAAATTCTTTTCGAGTTGGTTCGGTTTATCGCCAGACTTATTGAACATACGACTATATGAAGAGGGTTCATAACACTCTCTTTCCGAAACTTGCTAGCTCGAGTGAAACACATGTGGACCATGAAAATTTCACCTATTAAAAAGGTGAGTGTTCCTAACCATACTATAAACATATATACTGCCTTCTTACTCCCAAAACTTCAGTAGCTGGTTTCCAACCAATATCAAAAATAGGATTGTATTAGGAAATTAGTAGCAAATACAATAAACATTTTAAAAGATCTTTATGGCATGTATTAGTGATACATTTTAATAAAATGTTATTTTGTATCAAACATTATTGATTGCATATTTAGTTAGCACCTCTGAATTTTTCCTTTAATGCTATTTTTCCATTTAGGTGATTTCAGCATGAGCTTGTTAGGGTCATGGGATACACTGTTGCAAGATTTGGGCATGTTATGTTCCCTAAAAATGTTCGTGAGCCAGCCTTGAATTATGTCGAGTTTTTGCTTCAAGTGTGGGGAAAGGTTAGTTTGTTGTTTGATTACTTCAATATTTGAACCATTAAGTTTTTCATCTTATAGAAGTTTATCACATGGTTCCCATTCTTATTAGTTTTAATGTTCGATTTAAATTCTGATCTTAGGGTTGTTTGATCTATAAACACTTTGGTTACAAATTTGCCTTTTATTTTATTCCTGATTCCTACTGCTTCATGATATTGTGAGCAGCTAGGAGTTCTTTGCAGGGGCTGAGGAAGACTATATACCCTGCAGAGCCAACTTTTTCCCATTTTGCAACCTTTTGTCATACCCCAAAATTTTCCCTCCATATTCAAATATTCCAATTATTTCAAAATTTTGGATTTTTATAAAATTTTGTGGTCATTCACATTGACGTCTTGAATTTTATAAATTTAAAGTCTATTTTAAAATATAATAATTTACTCTTAAATTATTTATATTTTAATAAATAGCAAAATGTTTTCCCATGCTTCATACACTTTCAATTGGCTTTTATTTCAAACAAATAATATAGCACAATTGGTAAGAAGGTAAGGCTTGCAAGTACAAAGTCTCGAGTTCAAATCTCACTTCTAACACTTCTTCTTTTATTTGTTTCTAATTATAGTTTTAATTTTATTTTCATTTATATTAAAAAATCATAAAAAAAATCATTTTTTATCATTTTATTTTTAATTTTCGTATTAATTAAATAGGCATTTTTTAAAATAAGCAATTTTAACTTTTTATGCATTTTTAGTCAAAAAATCACCAAAAATCATAAAATATTCAAAAAAACCAAAAAAAGAAGTTTTTAATCTTATTTGTCCTATTTTTAGCACTTTTTATAACTTAGGGAACAAGTCAATCTTATTAAATTAGTTTGATTTAATTTTTCATTAGAATTAAAACAAATTGATTTTTGGGCTTTGATTTGGTCCATAGTTTTACTATAATTATTTTTCTTCTAACCTAATTCATGATGATAAATAGGACTAACAATTCTTACCCTTAGGGTCTCCCTCTCTTCTCACAAACTAAAAAAATATTTTCTCCTACTTCTCCTTCTCCAGGGTTGCAATTCCGGTTGCAGCACAATAATAAATTTTCCAGCCTATTTGTCGAATTCTGAAACTACTGTTTCGATTTCCCCCGAATTTTTTCCAGAAGTTCAGAAAAAAATCGTAGATCAATACTCCTTTAGACCCTCAAATTCTAAAGAATTTCTAAAGGATTTCGACCCTCAAAATCGCAAATTCCTCTTTTTCCTATTTTATTTGATTTAATTTCTATTTTCATATTTTCAAAAAAATCTAAAAAAAATTGTACTTTCGTGTTCTTATTTTATTTGATTTATAATCAGGTTTTTATATTTTTTTGATTTTATTTTAATCACTTTTTCTATTTTTCAATTTGTTTTCTTAACCGTAACATTGCGTTGGTTTATGATCAGGTTTTCTATGGATTGACCAAGTGGATAGTACCCTAAATGCTTACCTTTTGGTATTTGGCCAAATCAAGGTACCTCCTTTGGCCAAATGGGAGCAGGTGTCAATTCTTCCTTACACTTATTTGTTTGCTTCATTGCCCTTGAAAACCTTGGTAAAATCTCTTTTTTTAACCATTAATTTTATTTTTTAGGTTTGTTCACTAACCCTTAAGATTTAAGGTTTATCACCGTAAAAAACCTAAAAAAAACCCTCTACTCCTTTTCCTTTTTAAATAAAACAATGACTTAGTTTTTAGGTAAATTGATATAATTAGTAAAATTAGGATTAGGCTTCCCTTTTAATTTATTTTAGTCAATTAATTTAATTTTGCTAATTTAGGTTAGGGTTAATTTATTCATCGTTTTAATCAAACTAATTGGTTGCGATGGTTAATAATAAAATAATTCAATTCCCAAAACAATTCAAATAATTTATTTAAAACACATTTATTTGCTAATGGTGATAATCGAATCAATCGATTAGAATAATTCGAAATTCCTATTTTATTTGTTAATTATGGTGATTAAACCTATTGATCATCGCGATTAATAGAACATATTATAATCAGGGTTGTACGCCACATCAAAACACAAATCCCTTTCACAAACTACAAATTTCGAAACTGCGATAAGGTAATTCAAAATACCTTACAAACTACGAATTTCAAATCTGCGATAAGGTAATTCAAAATACCTTCACACATTCATACTAATTCTAAGGCGTACAACCCTGCCCCGAACTATGTAGACTCTGATCCTCCATAAGGAGGTACGTAGGCACTTGGATAACTAAGGCGAGTCACTTTCCCTAAAACCTCAATTAGGTTTTAAATCTCACTTTTCACCCTATTCATTTTCTTAGCTATAAACCCTAAACCTTACCATAATATTCTTACAATTCTTAAATGCAAACCTTAGGAAAGGGTTAAGGGTGCCTAACACCTTCCCTTAACCTGATTATAATAACTTACCCAGATTCTCTAAAACTTCGTAGCGTTTCCTATTCGCCCTGGCAGAATAGGTGGCGACTCTAAAATCTAAATTTTTAGGGCAGCTTGCTATAGCTGGCGAATCTGTTGGGGAATAACTTAAAATGGTGAATTATTATGCTCCTAGGTTTTGGTTTAAGGTTTAGGCATTGGTTAATTATTAGGGTTTGGCTAAAATTTCAGGGTTAGGATTTTGGGGTTAGGGTTTTGGTTTTTTTATTAAATATTTAATTTTCTTTTATTTATTTATTTACAGTTTTTTTATTTACAGTAATTTTTTTTACAGTTATTAAAATAAATGTTTATTTACTATTATTATTTTAATATGTAAAATATTTGTTTAATACTCTTTTCTGGGATATATAAATTGTGGTTAAAACATAAGTGTGGGAATTATCCTTAAGACCAGGGGAGACTTGCATCGTCTACGAGTCTTATTGATAATTCCACTCAAAGTGGGTTGAATATCCGGAAATGTCCAAAACGAGGCTTGACTTTGTTGAGGGCAGGACTTGGTATTTAGCTGATCTCTTTGAGAACCTACCCCTAAAACTCGAACCCCATGGGCAAATGAGTTGTTCTAAAATCCAAAGAGACAAAAAGTCTTGGAGGCTACAAACGGCCCCATAAGACCCTTATTAGAACATACCCATGGGAAGGGTAAACTCCCAAAGCCGTCATGCCGAACCTATGAACTTAGGGTTAGGTGCTTATTATATGTTTGCAATTTATATACTACGAATATCTGTGTTTTAATTCTACAGGTCTTTCTACGCGTTCCCTAGCCTGTAGGGATTCTATTGCCAAGATCATGTCCTTCCCACGAAATACATCTCTATTTATGCACGTCAATTAGCCTCTTGATGGTCATGAGACCTAGTGGTTGTCTTGAACAGTCACCCTGTGCCTACATCTACGCACTCCCTAGCCGGTAGGGATTCTACTTCTAAGATCACATTCTTCGCACGAAGGACATCCTCGTTAGCATACGTCAATTGGCCTCTCGATGGCCATGAGATCTAGTGACTGTCTCGAACGGTCACACCATGCTTGCTCCCGCGTACCCCCTAACTTGTAGGGTTTGGATTTCCATTTATACATCTTTCATCCCTAGCCTGTAGGGATTTCACTTCGTCTGGCATCGTCCTTAGATAGGTTGTGTTCCGCATAGAGAACCTTCCCACGAGGTACAACTTCGTTAGTACACGCCGAACAGTCTCTTGATGGCCATGAGATTTGGTGATTATCTTGAACGGTCACCAGCTGCTACCTTCTGCATACTCCCTAATCTAAGGGATTTCTATTGGCGCGTCCTAACATCTAGCTTGCAAGGATTTCACTAGGGTCTAGCAGCACCTCTAAATCCGCATAGGCTATCCTTAGGGTTATATCGGTCGCACGTCTGTATTGCATTACATATAAGGAGTCATAGTATACACAAAAAGAGGAGTATTTCGCATACGCATGCATTTTCATTTTCATACATTCATACATTTACATTTGCATTTCTACCTTTGCCCGTATCCGTACTTACTGTGCTAGCCGATTTCCCGAGACTCACGGAGAAAATTAAAAGGATCACAAACTATGGAGAAAGGAGGATAAATTATTGGGAATGAGTTTGGTCTTAAAAAGGAAAAAAAGGATGTCTTGCACCATGCCAGCCACATGTCCCCACCAAGAGGCAAAAGGGTTGTAGGTTTTCTATATCAATTTACAAACACTGAAGGTTGCAAACGGTGTGATACTACACTTAGGAAAAGTGAAAGAGGTTCATTCAAAGGAAACTCATGAAGTTCCAGAACACAAAAACCCACCGCTAACAATTTATTCCCGACAGGTTTAACATGCCCAAGGAGAGTTCAAGGTTACCCTTTACTTCTACAAGTCACATAACTAAGAAGTAAAACAAAGTCATTGGATTTACAAAGGAGATTGTCACTAGGATCAATAGGTTTATCAGTAGAATTTCAATCTCTACGATCGCTAAGTGTTACCGAGGATAAAAGTTGTACCTTCTGATTTAACAATTCTAATGGGATAACCATGCAGGTTTTGGAGTCAATTCATTCACTTCATTCTATCACTACTACGAATTTCCACTCGCACTCTCCTATTCTATTTCAATTTCAATTTCCGATTACTAACAAACTTAAGGGAGAATGACGAATACAAATAACTAAATCTTGCTAAACATATGATTTCAAGGTAAGACCGAGTCGACGATGTACAGGCATTGTTTCAATTCCTAAACAATGGAGATATAAGGATATTAATCCCTCGTCAACCCCTCGAGCCAGGAGTTGGAGTTTGTTTCTATTTTTTCAAATAAACCTTAATTTCAACCAGGGGCAGGATAGATTTCGATTAATTCAATGGTGTATTTTATTGTCAAGAGAATCAGCCAATCCAAGCAAAGGTTCAAGCATAAGGATCAAGCAAAAGGTTCAAGCACATCTTCTTCCTCGCATTCATCAAAAATGAGAAGGCAATGGAAACAATATTCACAACATCTCCTTCCTCAATACATCATCGAGGACGTATCAAAGTCGAATCTCACAAATCAAAGTCAACATGGTAGTCACAATATTCAAAATCCAAGGACCAATATTTCTAAAGGAGCATTCAAAAAAAGAGAGGAGGAAAAGCGCCTGCTAAGTCAAAATGGAAAATTCCATAAAAGAAAACAAAAATGACTTAGGAAAAAATTAGGGCATCCCGATGGATCATATTCAAAGGAATTGGCTCATGAAAAAAATAAGGGATAGAAAAACAAAAGAAAAAAACAAAGGATAATCTTGTGACTGCTAAATCATCGAAGCTTCCCATTAATGCTTGGATCTCAACAACATATTTCATCGGTGCTTGGATCTCTACTAAGGCTTCTGCTCAACATCAGAACTGAAACGATTCTCTTACATACAAAGCACATTCATTGGATTAAACGAACTTTAGGATTGGAGAACATCAAGGAGAAAGGGGTGGGTTAAATAAATTTTGAGCCTTATATTAGTTGTTTCTTAAACCTTGAACCAGGCCAAGTTACAACATTCAAAAGTCCTAATTGAGGCAAGGTTAACTACGAAAGCATGTTAAGTAGGATTTTGTTATACTAACTCCTAGGGTTGTTAAAACTGTTCCTAACCACTACGCTTCTTCAAACATTCATCTCCGATAATCCAATTCTAATTCATAACCGACTTCGATTTTAAAACTTGCATGCACATCGCATTGGAGTTACTTCTCAAAGGGGAATGGCGTCATCTACGAATATGCATATAGAATCAAGGAGATCTCGAAATTGGTTAATCAAAGGCAATCATCTATATAAAGACTCTTGAATGGAGAAACCACGTCCAGAGGGTTCTCCTAAACAGGGGCAAAATTTCAAGGATTACAGGGGCATTCATCCTAAGGTTCAATCGACTTGGGTCACATCTCGAAGCAATAACAATTAGGGGCATGTCAAACATGGGAGAAATTTAAACCAAATGGATAGAACACTATGGATAGCCCTCCCTATCCTGGAGATCGAGGGCATACCCTTCAACCAAAATGTTGAAGCATATGTATCACATTTGTATGTCAAGGTTATTTATCAAGGTACTTCCTTCATGGCTTGGAGATCAGAGGCATCTTTTCCACAAAACTAAATATTGGTGCAGTGGATATCAAATCCATAGGATGAACAATTCAAAAGGTTAAAATGGTGGAGAACCTCAAAACGTTAAAGTTGGAGTATTTCAAAAGGTTAAAGGTGTGAAGAATTTCAAGAGGTTAAAGGTGCGAAGAATTGTAAAAGGTTAAAGACATGGAGAATTTTAAAAAGTCAAAGGCGTGGAGTAATTCAAAAAGTCAAACTGGGGCAAGACACACAGTAAAAGGAAAAGGCATCCTCATACCTTACAACATTAGCGAGCTATATACGCTTTGGTTATCAACAACCTATCATTGGGGTATCATACATAAGTCATGCATTGCATGCATTGGTTAATACATTACATCTCATACATTGAAACATCTATTCAAAAAAAATAATAAAGAGTACCAAGGGATTGTGTAATACGGCGGGAGAACTGACTTTTTGAAATGTTGCGGATAGCAAGAGTCACCACCGACTTTTATTTTATCCAATATAGAGAGAGGCTAAAAGAATAGGAAAAGACCTTTTAAAAAGATTTTGAGTTCGGGGGGTAAGTTATACAAAGGGAAGTTATGAGCACCCTTTGTATCCATGGTTATCCATGGGCTCTTAATTGCTTAGCTCACCTGTTTGTTTGAAATGTTTGAAAAGAAGTGTAGTGTGTGAATAGGAAAATGTTTGAATAAGAACCTTAGCTTGTAAATAAGCGTAGTCTTTTTGAAAAGATTCTTTGAAAATAAGTGGGAAAAGATTTTGAATTTTGAATTTGAATAAAGCAAGCAATCAGGAGAACCTACCCTAAGTTAGAAAAATTGTTGTTTTAGCTTTTCAGTTTGAAAGGGCTATCCATACCATAGAAGTGTAGGAAGTCCTTTCATTGGATGTAAAGGGTCATCGAGGAAGTATCGTTCGCCATAAAACTGTCCCTACCATATAGAGGGTAGATAGTCTTTAGGGAAGGATAGAATAGTCATTTTAAGGCAACAGGCGAGGATACCTTAGAAATGCGACAATCATCTTATTTTCGAGGAAACATCGAGGGATAAGATCTTCCGATGATTTCAATGTATTAAGGCAGCATTTGCTTTAGGTATCCTCGAAATCGAGGGACTTGACTATTTTAGAATCGTGATTAAAAGGCAACAGGCAGCATAAGAAGGGTTACCCTAAAGATGTGTGTGTGGCACAATCAAGTGATTCAGTTCGGATATTTTATCTTGTAATTAATTATTCTAAGTTAATTCAAGGCTTGCACTCCCTAGGATTACTAAGCACGCAGTTAAGAATAAAGTCAGAATTAAAAGTTCCCGCTATTACAATAAACACCTGTAGGGCAGAAAAATAAAGGCAGGAATGAAAAGGCAGAAAAATAAAACCCTAAACTATTACAATAAACACCTGCAGGCAAATCTAGAGGCAAAAATAGAAAAAAAACTATGCTATTACAAGGCTTTGGGGAAGATACAAAATTAGGCAAATAAAAATATAATAAAGGCAAACCCCAAATGGGGGAACAAGTTAACCATAGTTAATAGAATGAATAAGGCAAGGCAAATGGTATAAGGCAAACAAAAGGTATTTAGAAAAGAGGGTTAACAAACCCTTGGTTTTTAGAAAAGGTTTTTTTGAAAAAAGAAGGTAAACAAAATTAAAAAGAAAAAGAAAAGGTTTTAAGAAACGACTCTGAGTTAATGGATGATACCTACCTAAGGTTAAAAACCTAATTTGGCTAAATTAATTAAAATTATAAAAAAAAGTTTAATAAATCCTAAAATTAAATTAATTAGCCTAAAAATAATTATTAGCCTAAAAATAATTATTAGCCTAAAAATAAAACTCTAACCCTAATTCATGAAAATGGACAACATCCACCTAAGGGAGAAAATTTAATTTGGCTAAATTAATTAAAATTATAAAAAAAGGTTAATAAATCCTAAAATTAAATTAATTAGCCTAAAAATAATTATTAGCCTAAAAATAAAATCTTAACCCTAATTGATGAAAACGGACAACATTTATCTAAGAAAAAATTTAAGGTTTTTGTTTTTAATTAAATATTAATAATAAAAGAGGGTTAATTAAAGAAAAAGAAAAAAATGAAGAAAATAGAACCAAAGGAAGATGCTGAGATTTGATGTGGCAATCCTTGAGGGTGCATCATGGGAAAGTGGCCAACAAAGTGTTTGGCCAAAACAAGGTTAATGGCCAAAGGAAGTACCTGCAAAAAAGGATAGTAATAATGTTAATAATAATAATAATAATAATAATAATAATAATAATAATAATAATAATAATAATAATAATAATAACACAAGAAAAGAATTGGGGTGTAGAAAATTAAATTATGGACAAAATTACAAATAACCTGATTTGGCCAAATACTTTTTTGGCTAAATATGAATAACCTTGCTTTGGCCAAAAGCCAAAAACCTTTTGGCCAAAAAACCTTTGGGGTACCCCTTGAGGTCAAGAGATAAAGCTCCTTCCACTTGGTCAATCCATAGGAAACCTGTTCATAAACTACTGCAATGTTACGGTTAAGAAAACAAATAGAAAAATAGAAAAGTGATCAAAATAAAATCAAAAAAATATAAAAACCTGATTATAAATAAAATAAAATAAGATAACAAAGCTACAAATTTTTTGAGATTTTTTCGAAAATATGAAAATAGAAATTAAATCAAATAAAATAGAAAAACGAGGAATTTGCGATTTTGAGCGTCGAAATCCTTTAGAATTCTATCTAAAGGTGTATTGTTCCTCGATTTTTTTCCGAACTTCTGGAAAAAATTCTGAGCAAATTGAAACAGTAGTTTTAGAATTCAGCTGATAGACTGGAAGATTTATCACTCTGCTGCAACCGAAATTAGAGTGACAGAAGATTATTCGTAACGGTCAGAAACGACGGTAAAGGTTTTTTTTTGTGGATGGGTGTACAATTATTAGAGTTGTTGATTGTTAGTGTATGGGAACAGAGATTTTAGTAGAGGTGAATGGTTGGTGAATGGTTGAAAATAAGGGTTGTTAGTTATTTATAAGAAAATATTAGGTTAAAAGAAAAATGGGCTTGGACCTCACTGAGAGCTTAATTTATTTTATTTTCCTTATTTTGAATTATTTAAATGAATAAATCAAAACAATTAAAATAAAAAAATTTAAGGGGTGATTGGATTAAAATTGTGGCCTAATAATGAATTTGCCCAATTTGAATTTTATGTACTGACTCAAAATTTCCCAACTTTCACCAGCCATAATTTTCTCAATTCTCATTATTTGGGAATAATTTTGAATTTTTTGGAAAGCTTAGGGTGTCATCTTCAATTATTTTTGCATTTGAAGATTTTTGTCTTTAAAAATGAGAGGGCAAATTTTAGGGTATGACAGATTGGTTCAGGACCTAATGGTCTAGAAGGAGACTAAAACCTGAAGTTTCGCTCAAAAACATTCTACGCATAAACATTACTAGTCGGCATAACCATAGTCGCTGCATGGTTTAAACAAATTCAATGGATTATAAGGAGATAAAATCTGGGGATCACCATATATACATACACATTAGCATACATACATATGCATTTTCATACACGCAACATATACATGTACAGACATCATAAATAAACGGTTCATACATTCGCATTGTGCAAACAATAGGATCACATGCATATACATAGTTCATATGCATTTACAAAACTATCTTTTACACAGGTGATCTTGCTAGCACTATAGTAAGTAAATCTTTTATGCAGGTAAGCTTGCTAGAACCATAGCAGGTAATCCCTTTTATGCAGGTACGCTTGTCAGAACCATGGTAGGTAATTTCTTTTATACATGTACGCTTGTCAGAACCATGGCAGGTAATTCCTTGGGTGTAGGTAAGCTTGTTAGAACCATGACAAGTGATCCCTTGGGTGTAGGTAAGCTTGTCAGAACCATGACAAGTGATCCCTTTGGTGCAGGTAAGTTTGGTAGAACCATAGCAAATGATTCCTTTTATGCAGGTACGCTTCTCAGAACCATGGCAGGTAATTCTTTGGGTGCAGGTAAGCTTGCTAGAGCCATAGCAAGTGATCTCTTTGGTGCAGATAAGCTTGCTAGAACCATAGAAAGTGATCCCTTTGGTGCAGGTATGCTTGTCAGAACCATGGCAGGTATTTCCTTGGGTGCAGGTAAGCTTGCTAGAACCATAGCAAGTGATCCCTTTGGTGTAGGTAAGCTTGTTAGAACCATAGCAAGTGATCCCTTTGGTGCAAGTAAGCTTGTCAGAACCATGGCAAGTGATCCCTCTAGTGCAGGTAAGCTTGCTAGAACCATAGCAAGTGACTCCTTTATGCAAGTAAAACTTGTTAGAACCATAACAAGTGATCCCTCTCTCATCCAAGACAACTACGAAGACTTACTAGAACTATAGTAAGTGGGTTACACCAACTGCGAAGACTTACTAGAACTACAGTAAGTGGGTTACACAAACTGCGAAGACTTACTAGAACTATAGTAAGTGGTTTGTTTACAAACTGCAAAAGCTTGCTAGCACTATAGCAAGTTGATTATCTTCTACTCAACAAACTGCGAGCCCTCGCTATTGATAGCTACGTTTATTCATCATGTTAGTCCCTCGGTAGTGATCTCCTTCAAATCTTCACGCTAATTAATATCATCTCCGGCAGCCAATAGGGATTTATTTTCCCTGATCAGAGATGGTTATGCGGAAGTACTAATGCGCTTCAACCACATAGTGGTGCCCATACATCATCCAACTAGCTCATGCATACATTAATCATAATACATTAATACATAACATACAAGATTCTCATTTATTTTGAGAGTCTCATTACATAACACATGCATCATGACATTGCATAAAATTAATGTTACCTTTTCAGGTCATTCTACGATCAAATGAATATCATCATCCAAGTACGGTGCAAATAAGACCGTATCAAGGATTCAATCATAACACTCATTCAAGACAAATATAATTTTGATGCTCCATTCCGGGTCTTTCCTCAAAGATAATTCAGAAACACGCAAAGAACTTACCATCCTTTCTAGGAACCTTTCTAGGTAGTCTTTTCTAAGACGTTCATCAACCTTTCTAGGCAGTCTTCTCTAAGATGTTTATCATCCTTTCTAGGAACCTTTCTAGGTAGTCTTTTCTAAGACGTTCATCGACCTTTCTAGGTAGTCTTCTCTAAGACCTTTCTTATCCTTTCTAGGAACCTTTCTAGGTTAATCTTGTTTAAGACATATCATATCCTTTCTAGGGACCTTTCTAGGTTAATCTTGTTTAAGACATATCATATCCTTTCTAGGGGCCTTTCCAGGTTAACCTTGTTTAAGACATAATATATCCTTTCTAGGCGAATCTGGTTTAAGATATTTCATATCCTTCCTAAGACATCTTTTGCCCTTTTAGGGAGCTTTTAAGTTAGTCTTCTCTAAGACATTTCTTCCTGAGCTTTGTTTAAAGCCTAATCTTCTTTACATCAGTCATTGATATACCCTATGCAGGAACCTCTTCACGTAGTCTTATGTAAGACATTACTTCATCTTTCCTCAGATACACTCAATGCATATGATCCAAGTCTGAAAAGCATATGCTTTAGACAAGCATCTTGTCAAACAACTGGATGGCATCTTTAAGCCCATCTCCGAAAAAGTTCCCGCATCATCAAGGAAAATTTCTTGGTATTCAAGTGTTCAATCCTCTTCCACCTTCATATTCCAACAGGCACACAAGTCAATCTACCTCTTCAGGTTTAAGAAGATTGAACAGGGGCAGCTGTCATACCCCAAAGTTTGCCCGCCATTTTCAAATATTCAAATTATTTCAAAATTGGTTTTTTTATAAAATTTCGAGGTCATTCACATTGACGTCTTGAATTTTATAAATATTTGATTTAAAGTCTATTTTAAAATATAATAATTTACTCTTAAATTATTTATATTTTAATAAATAGCAAAATGTTTTCACATGCTTCATACACTTTCAATTGGCTTTCATTTTAAATAAATAATATAGCACCATTGATAAGGAGGTAAGGCTTGCAAGTACAAAGTCTCGGGTTCGAATCCCACTTCTAACACTTTTTCTTTTATTTGTTTCTAACTATAGTTTTAATTTTATTTTCATTTATATTAAAAAATCATAAAAAATCATTTTTTATCATTTTATTTTTAATTTTCGTTTTAATTAAATAGACATTTTTTAAAATAAGCAATTTTAACTTTTTATGCATTTTAGTCAAAAAATCACCAAAAATCATAAAATATTCAAAAAAATCCAAAAAAAAAAATTTAATCTTATTTGTCCTATTTTTAGCACTTTTTATAACTTAGGCAACAAGTTAATCTTATTAAATTAGTTTGATTTAATTTTTCATTAGAATTAAAACAAATTGATTTTTGGGCTTTGATTTGGTCCATAGTTTTGCTATATTATTTTTCTTCTAACCTAATTGTTATACCCCAAAATTTGCCCGCATCTTTTTTCAAGAAAACTTCAATCTAAAAATTAAGAGTTTCATATAATCTTGGATTTTTATATCCTGATTTATGAATACTTGGTTTTTAGAATTTTTTCTTATACGGTATTTTGGCTCGCTGTTGAATTTATTCTTACGCAAACGCCAAATACTGTTCATTACTCCACACACGCTATTTATTTTTATTTACAGATAAATAGTACTGACACAATTGGTACAGAGATAAATCTTTTGCAGGCGCAGAGTCCGGGGATTCAGACTGTACTGGTAACAAGTAAATTATTATTAATTTTTGTTTCCCACTAATTTTTGTACTATATTCAATTATTTTCAAAATCTTTTCCTTTCTTTTCAAATCTCTTTCTTTCAAAAATCAAATCCTAACTTTATTCTATACATCTCTCTTTTTTCCAACACTATCATACACTTTCTTTCAAATCCTACTTCCACTCAAATTTTCCTTTTGTACAGAATCACTTCATTCCCCAACGTCTCTATCTTTCTTTTCATTCTATAAATACCTCTCATTTTTTCCATAAAATCTCACATCAAATTCTAACTCATCTCTCAAATTTCTACTTCATATTCATTCTCTTTTCTTCCCCGGAGTAAATGACGAAGCGAATGGAAACGTGTTTTCTTATGGTCATCACCGTCGTGGTGGTAATCATGTCCTTCTTCTGTCTGCATAATCCTGAAAAATGTGGACCTGGGATGTTGACACTCCCAATCATCTACATGTTATTGTTTGTAGCATGGTTTATTAATCGTCATTCTTAAAGTTTGTCGTATCTCTTATTTCCTAATGTACCGTTCACTCGTCGTATTGTTCATTATAGTATGTAATATTTGTACTGTCAGTATTAAATGTCGTACCATCTGTCGTACTGTTGCTTAATTATTCAGATAATATTTTGTGTGTTTTCTGCCAGTTAAATATTTATTTTTCTGTGCATTAAATGTTTTTCAGGGTTATTATCGGTAATTTTGCTCGCATACAGTACATATTATTTATTTATTACGTCTGTGTTTTTCTAACAAGTCATGTAAATAAATTTTCATCATTAACACAAAACAAAAACAAAACAAAAAAAAAACAAAACAAACACAACAAAAATATTAACTTTGACTGTTGAATTTTCACTCTAACTGCTACATGCCTGAACAGTCAGTTGACAGTCAAACCCGCTGACAGTGCAATTCTCCGTGTTTCGTACCATCAATCAAATCAAACTTTTGCATTTCAAAATTCCAA
The DNA here is from genome assembly GCF_029867415.1 of Vicia villosa. Lineage (NCBI taxonomy): Eukaryota > Viridiplantae > Streptophyta > Magnoliopsida > Fabales > Fabaceae > Vicia > Vicia villosa. Next base: position 5,526,241 of record NC_081186.1, read on the forward strand.
TATTTTTGTCCTCGAAGTCTTCTGAATATCACATGATTAGCAGAGACTCAACACTGCACAAAAATCAGGTACGCTTAACTGTCTCCTACACAAACAGTCCCTAACTAGGGTTTCTTGTTTTTTCAGGAGAACAAGTTTTTAAGACCTCAAATGGATTTCATGGACCTCCATATATCTCCAATTACCATCATACAAATTTTCAAACTTCAATTCGCTCAGACGCACAGTCAGCAGCTCAAACAGTCAAGAGACGACCCGTTTGACCAAAAAAGTCAACAGACAGTCCAAAATAAAATTTTTGGTCAACATTCATATTTTGTCAAAGGATTCATCATTTTATCATTGGATGATCATAATTCATCAAGGAAAGATCAAAAATCAACAAAACCCTAAGTTTCAAAATTAGGGTTTTCTCCTAAAAAGTCAACTGAACTTTGACTGGTCATAACTCTCTCATCCTTCATCCAAAAAATTCAAACCAAAGCTCATTTTGAAGGAAATTCAATTATCTTTCAAATGCAATTGGTCCCATGGTCATTAGATTCACCATTTGAAAAATATGAATCAAGACATTACAGGTCATTTTTAAAGTCAATAAAAAGTCACTTTTTTCAAAAGGACACACAAGGAGCATGGAAAATCATTTTGACATGAGACCAAAGACATTGGTTAGAGGACTCTTTGAGGTTTCCAAAAAGTACAGGATCTCCTTCATATGATAAAAATTGAGGGATTTATGCCTTGTTGAAGTTGACCATATTTTGGGAAAATGCATGAAATCAACATTGATCAAAAATGTGTTTTTTCCAAATGGGGCCAAATTTTCATGATCCAAACATGTTTCCCATAATGAGAAGAGCCTCCCACGACCAAGACAAAGCCCACATCATTTTTGTTCCTTTTTTGGTTTAATTTTATCATATTTAAAATTAAATTAAAAAAGGAAATGGAAGGATAATATGTAGCTTGGTTTCTAAGCATGACTCATCAAAGATCATTCAATACTCTGCAGCCAAGGAAGTACAGCAGAAGAGGTGTGGAAAAACCTAGCTATGGTGGCTTGAATTCAAAGCTACGTATATTAAAAAAGTCAAAAATTCAACAAAAGCACTTAATGCTTTTAGCTTAGTTTCTAAGCACTTCCTTGCTTATATAAGGGCTAGCACACTTCAGTAATAGAGGGGACACGAATTTAGAACCTAAGCCTTGCTTGTAACATACTTGTATCAACTTGAATTTTTCAAAGAAATTTAAAATTCGAATTTTAATTTCTAGCTTGTTTCAGTTCAAACTAAACACTCAAATACAATCCTCAAGCATCATTGAATATATTCCAACCAGTTTCAAGCCTTGAAATACTTAGAATCGTCCACTAGACCTCACGGTCTGCTCGAACTAAAACTTACAAAAATCTCATCACACATGCATGTTTAACAAGATGTAGACTCATATTTAAGTTTAGTTTGGGGTCCTAATCATTTCTGGAAACTTAATTGAAGTTTGGACACCTATACGAGGAACCACCATTTTAGGGTTCTTACTTTCAAATTTAGGGCTTTACGATCCATGAAAAATTACAAGTTCTAAATGGTACCATCAAACTCGCATGAACAAAACGAACTGAACCATGGCATCGCGCAAAATTTATATAACTGTTTGCTTGTATTCGCTATTTTCAACAGGTGTAATAGGTTGGAGTTTTTACACCACCTGCAAATGAAAGGTGTAAAAGACCCATCCTGATGAAGAAGATGATGCGTGGCGTCCTCTTATTGGCTGGAGGGCGCGCGCGTGTTTTTAAACTGACCTTGGATTCAGTGTTTTGCAGGTGTCTCACGTGTTATGGTCCCTCATGCTGGTGACCATCAGATTCATCCATCTATCAATCCAACGCATCAAAACGCGCACCCCCAAGTTGATAAAATAATACTTTATTTTCTGATATAAAAATATTTTATTTTTCTTCATAATTTAAATATTTTGTATAATTAATTAGGTAATATGTATATATTTATCTTTTAATTATTTTAACCAATCAAAAAATCATAAAAATATTGTTCTTTATATTAAATATAGTTTATATATTATAGGCTAATTTTGTACATATTTAGAATAATTTTCTCTTTAAGTTTTAATTATTTGTGTAATTATTTGTATAATTATATGATTATTTAACTTAATAATTTCAAAATCAATTTCAAAAATTCCAAAAAAAAAATAGTTTTGTTTTAAAATTAATTAATAAGCATTATGAGCATATTTTAAACTTAAATTTAGGTTTAAATTTTATTTCCATCTTTTTCTCATTTTAATTAAATTAATCATGCATTAATTCTAATTAAAATCAATCATCAAAAAATCCAAAAATATTTCTTTTATTTTCTTGCAATTTAAATTCCTAGACAAGTGTATAGGTTGTCAAATCCATGTAAATAGCGTAGTTTACATTTCCCGCACAATCGATGTAATAGCGTAGATTTACTTTCCGCATTTTACATTTCCGCATTTAAATTCCAGCACATAGAAAACTGCGTGTATGCCAAAGATGAAAATTGAATCGTTAGATCACTAGTTTCAAAGATAAAATATTTGAATCAAAACACAATCACACTTGCACCTCTTAGGGTAATCCCTCTTTTATTCTTTTCAAAATCAAAATCAAATTCAAATGCAAAATCGAACTTTTGTTTATATCCGATAAAAGGAGAATTTTCTAAAGGAAATAGGAAAAGACCTTATAACTTAGGGTAGACCTCCTAATTTGCTTGCTCAAATCAAAACAAACAAATGTCTCTTATACTGTTGTTTTTCAAAATAAAAATTTCAAAAAAGACAATACTTTGTATATATCCAAACGAGGATCATTACGAAGTTAACGTTCTTTTTTTCAAAAAACATCTTTTGAAAGATAAAAACACTTTGTATACATCCGCACAAGGATCATTACAAAATCAATTTACAAAGGTATTTGAAACCACATACAAGCATTTCAAGGCAATAGAAAAATGATTTAAAACAAAGTGAGCTAAGCAAATTAAAGAGCCCATGAATAACCATGGATACAAAGGGTGCTAACACCTTCCCTTTGTATAACCTACCCCCTTACCCAGAATTTCTTAAAGGTCTTTTTCTGTTTCTTTTATAAACCTTCCCTTAATTGGATAGAATAAAAGTCGGTGGCGACTCTCTGATTTTCAAAAACACAAAAGCAGAAAGAAAAGAGTCAGTTCGCGTATCTCCCCGCGAGAGGTATGGTAAAAAAACCGAGGGCGACAGAACTGGCGACTCTGCTGGGGAATACTTTCTAAAAACTAAATGTTTTGCAAAAGGGGTTACCTTTAGAGAATAGATCACTTCGATGTTTTCAATTGCTTGACTTGATTGCTCTATTTTTCAAAGGTTTGTTTGGGTATTTTGCTTGTGTGAAAGATTCTAACCCGAATCTCGAGATACCTTAAGTATGTGACAATAGACCGAGGAAACTGTACGGCATGTACCGATACGGTTGATCTGGTAGTCACCGTTAGTGCGACACTTTGGTTTATACTGATGTCCCTTGAAAACGATCAAGGAGTATGTTAGGCTTCCGAAATGTCATTAAGCACTAATTTGTCTTAGAACCTTTTAGTTGAACTTGACTTGTGGCCTATTAAGTGGCTAGCTTTGAAATTGATCGAAGTTAGTTATCCTCGAGGAATATTTTGATCGGCCGTCCGAGCGCCGTATTGAGATGTTGTCTCCAAGGATCATAGAACCCAAATACTATTTTAGGACAGGTTTTAACCAACTCAACTTCAGTGGGGAGGGTATCACCTATGAACTTCATGCAAGCCTTTAAACCTAAGGCTATTGTTTGATTTGTTTGTGTGTGCCACATGTTTGACATCATGACATCATAAGCATCATAAGCATATCATTTTCTCACTAATCATTTCAAGGATCAAAGAGTTTACCTTTGTTCTGTTATTGCAGGTAATGGATCCCGCTACCAGAGATTACATCCGAATCAACATCTCAACGGTGCCATCTGAACTAAAGGACTTAATATCAGAATTTCCCAGGAATGCTCAATTCACCGAAAAGCACGATCACCTACTCCATTTGGTTACCTCAAAATTTGAAGAAGACATGATACGGGTCCTGTTCCAGTTTTTTGGTATCGAACATCATTGCTTTACCTTTCCTGATTACCAGTTAGTACCCACTTTGGAAGAGTTCTCTGAACTAATTGGATTACCTGTTCGAGATCAATTACCTTTCACTGGTTTAGAAAGGATTCCAAAACCTGAAATCATTGCTGCTGCCTTACATTTGCGGAAGTCAGAAATCGAGTCCAATTGGGAAACAAAGAGTGGAATCCAGGGTTTGCTTGCTAAGTTCTTAATGGAAAAGGCTCGATTACTACTAAAAAACAAAAGTTACCCAGCTTTTGAGGAGATTATGGCTCTTTTGATCTATGGGTTAGTTTTATTCCCTAATCCAGACCAGTTCATAAGTGTGCACATTATCAACCTTTTCTTAACCCGTAATCCGATACCTACATTGCTGGGAGACATTCTGCATTCACTACACACTCATACCATGAAGAAACAAGGAACTCTTATGTGCTGTATACCACTACTGGCGAGATGGTTAACATTTCACCTTCCCCGATCTGTGTTGAGAAATGAACAAAGAATGCAATGGTCTCGCAGGATTATGTCTTTGTCTCATTCAGATATCCGATGGAACAACTTCTTTCAAAGAGACATTACTATCATTGATCATTGTGGAGAGTACCCTAATGTGCCACTTCCTGGCATCAAAAGAGGCATCACTTACAATCCCTCTTTAGCTTTACGCCAATTCGGATATGCACGAAGAAACGGTCCTCATGACATGATCATCCGTGGCATTGTGTTTGATTACGAGGATGACTCCCACAGACATCGACGAAGGTTTATACATGCGTGGGGCAGTGTCTATAGAATAGAAAGCAAAACTTTGGAGCAATGGAATTCTATTCCTATGGAACCTTGCCTCAAATGGGTGCGTACTCATGCTCAGAAGTTCATCATGCCATATCCCGCTGTTCTACCTGTGACTATTGAACTAGAAGTCGAAGGAGACGAACCTCAAATTATTCTACATCCGGATATGCCAACTGACCTAGAAGAGTTGCAGAAATCTTGGGTTCAACTAAAAGAGGAAAGAGACACATTCAAAGCACACTGTCAAGACTATGAGAGGTGATTATTGGAGCTCACCGGACAACTCCAAGAAGAACAGCAGATCAACACATTCTTGGGTGCAAAGAGAAGCGTCCATGGGAGTCCTGAGGGATCCTTCATTTTCTTTATTTATTTCTGTTTTGTAAGCCCGAATGAGGCAAAGAAAAAAAAAGAAAAAAAAGAAATAAATTGTTTAACTAATGAATGTTTGTTTCTCCTTTGTTTTAACAAATCTAAATTCTAAGATCCTTGAAAACATTGCATATGCATTTCATTCATAAACATTGCATAACAGGTTCACATGACGGATTTCTCATCTCCTCGCTGTTTATTTCAGTTAGAAGAGATGGAATCTGAAACAAGCATCAAGAATCTCGAAGCACAGAACGCCCAAGTTCAAGTAGCAATTCTGGAACTGGCAAAGGGGCAACAAGAACTGAAAGCCCTGATAATCAAGAAGAAAAAGAAGCCCAAAGGATCTGTAGGCTTGAGTCACCTGGAAAGGAAGATCAAAATCCCAGTCAAAAAGTTCAAAAAGCCACCGATCCCTGAAATAGTCGGTGATGGTGAACAAGGAGACAATCACAGCAACCAGGGTTCTGCCAAACCCTCTCTCTCTTCTAATGAAGAAGATTATCATTCTGGAGACGAACAGGATGATGACAAATACCAGCAGTTGGAAGAACGCAAGAAAGCTATGGAGATACAAAAATACCTGGTTTAGATTTCAATGATCTGGGGCTCATATCAGATATTGTTATCCCTCCAAAGTTCAAAGTTCCTATCTTTGCAAAATATGATGGAGTTTCTTGCCCAAAACTACATCTGAGGTCCTATGTAAGGAAGATACAACCTCATACAGCAGATAACAAATTGTGGATTCACTTCTTCCAAGAAAGCCTGTCGGGTACACAACTCGAGTGGTACTACCAACTGGAAAGTACAAAAGTTAATACCTGGGAAGAGTTAGCTGCTGCTTTTTACAAACAGTATCAATACAATGCTGATCTTGCATCAACCCGTACTCAACTAAGGGGCATGTCCATGGCACAAAAGAAAGTTTCAAAGGCTATGCACAAAAATGGAGAGATCTGGCTGGAAGGGTTCAACCACCCTTATCTGTCGAATTTTGAAAATACTGTTTTAATTTGCCCCGAATTTTTTCCAGAAGTTCAAAAAAAAAATTGTAAAACAATACTCTTTTAGAATACAATTCTAAATGATTTCGACCCTCAAAATCGCAAATTCCTCTTTTTTCTATTTTATTTGATTTAATTTCTATTTTCATATTTTCAAAAAAATATAAATTTTTTTTTTCGTGTTCATATTTTATTTGATTTATAATCAGGTTTTTATATTTTTTTGATTTAATTTTAATCACTTTTTCTATTTTTCCATTTGTTTTCTTAACCATAACATTGCGTTGGTTTATGAGCGGGTTTTCTATGGATTGACCAAGTGGATGTACCCTAATTGCTTACCTTTTGGTATTTGGCCAAATCAAGGTACCTCCTTTGGCCAAATGGGAGCAGGTGCCAATTCTTCCTTACACTTATTTGTTTGATTCATTGCCCTTGAAAACCTGGGTAAAATCTCTTTTTTTAACCATTAATTTTATTTTTTAGGTTTGTTCACTAACCCTTAAGATTTAAGGTTTATCACCGTAAAAAACCTAAAAAACCCTCTAACCCTTTTCCTTTTTAAATAAAACAATGGCTTAGTTTTTAGGTAAATTGATATAATTAGTAAAATTAGGATTAGGCTTCCCTTTTAATTTATTTTAGTCAATTAATTTAATTTAGCTAATTTAGGTTAGGGTTAATTTATTAATCGTTTTAATCAAACTAATTGGTTGTGATGGTTAATAATAAAATAATTCAATTCCCAAAACAATTCAAATAATTTATTTAAAACATATTTATTTGCTAATGGTGATAATCGAATCAATCGATTAGAATAATTAGCAATTCCTACTTTATTTGTTAATTATGGTGATCAAACCTATTGATCATCGCGATTAATAGAACATATTATAATCAGGGTTGTACGCCACATCAAAACACAAATCCCTTTCACAAACTACGAATTTCGAAACTGTGATAAGGTAATTCAAAATACCTTACAAACTACGAATTTCAAAACTGAGATAAGGTAATTCAAAATACCTTCACACATTCATACTAATTCTAAGGCGTACAACCCTGCCCCGAACTACGTAGACTCTGATCCTCCATAAGGAGGTATGTGGGCACTTGGATAACCAAGGCGAGTCCTCTTCCCTAAAACCTCAATTAGGTTTTAAATCTCACTTTTCACCCTATTCATTTTCTTAGCTATAAACCCTAAACCTTACCATAATACTCTTACAAACCTTAAATGCAAAACTTAGGAAAGGGTTAAGGGTGTCGAACACCTTCCCTTGACTTGATTATAATAACTTACCCAAATTCTCTAAAACTTCGTAGGGTTTCCTATTCGCCCTAGCAGAATAGGTGGCGACTCTAAAATTTAAATTTTTAGGATAGGTTGCTACACCTTTCTCCGCACTGCATTGTTTTTCCTATTATGTAATTTCAGACCATTGCTTTAGAGTATATTTTTGATATGTTTTAACTCCGCATTGTTTCACAATAATATATAGTTCATGCTACATTTCAATACTTTGTACTACAAAAAGGTTTTTGGTTATAAAATACTCTTTATGATAGAATACCATTCTTTTCTGTTAAATTGTTTACAACCATGTCTCTTTTCCCCTCTTTATTGTTTACAACCATTTAGGATTATGTTGCTTCTATCATATCACATACATGAATTGTTCAAGGAATTTCATATTTTCCCCTTATAGTTGTCATGCCTTTTACCAAAATCTTATACTCGCCATTTTTATGTTAGATTCAAAGAAATCTACAATTGCGAATAGAAGAGTAAGGCAGGTACCTCCCGTTGATGTTCGAGAAACAATGCAAATATGGTGTTGAACCTTTTAAGGCATCATCATCGGCCATTGAGAATCCATCAGGAGTAGGGGTGGACAAAAAACCACCGTCCGTTACTATCCGTCCGATCCATGCAATCAGAATCGTTTCGGTCGGGTCAAAGTCGGGTCTTCGGGTCAAACGGGTGAAGCTTCCGGTTTGCTGTGGATAGTCACGGTTCGGTTCGGTTGATTAAACTGAATCCAAAGGTAACCGAATCCGACCGCCGCATGCATAATAGTCTTATTTTTTTTGTTTTTTTTATACTGGGCTGGACTGTATTCCTGTATTGTTTGAGAAGCCCAAACATAATACCATACCTCTATATAAACTTAACACAAGTGTTGAATCTTAAAAACCCTAGCCGCTGCAATCTATTATTCTCTCCTCTCTCTCACAGCTTCTCCTTTCATATAATCTCTTTCACAGCTTCACAAATCTCTTTCCCAAAATCAAAGAAGTGGCAAAGGTTTTTAACTCAACCATTCATAAAGTTCTGTCTTTTTCAATCTATGGGTATTATTTTTGTTTTAACTCAACCATTTTTATTTTCTTCATTTCCTTAATCTTCTTCGTGTTGTTTTTATATCTTCTATATATTTTCTGGGTGTTCAAGAGTTGAAAAGAAATTGGAGTATAGGTATTCTTTTTTATGTTATTTTACAGTTTTAATTTTTTACTTTTCCTTTAATTATATTTATTAATACTGTAGTATTTCTTGTATTCTAATTTGTTATTTTTTATTTATTTTTTAGGTATCTATTTGCAAGAGGTTCATCAATACTGTGACGATATGCGGTGCTCTATATAGATTAGGATGGCTTATTTCTATTATTGTATTTTTAAAGGTTGAGACTGTTTAGTTTAATTGTGTAAAGACCTATTATATAACTTTTTTGTTATATGTATTTTAAATCATTTTATACACTATTAAAATTTGTAGATCTGACCTCTATATGTAATAATGATAATTTTAATTTTATTTTGTTGAATAATTAAAATACTATTTGTTTAAAGGAAAAAAATTACTACTGTCCAAATACTGTCTTTTTAAATTAAAATACTGTCTGTTTAAATTTAAAAGAAAGTTGGAAAAAAAGTTCCAGTTAAATTATTTAAATTAAAATTAAATAAAAAATTATATTGAAACAAACCAGATTAAACCGAGCTAGAAAACCGAACCCGAAAAAAACCGAATCCGAAAAACCGATTAATGGACCGGACAGAAGTGGGCCTATATTTCTAATCCGAGGGTTGGGCCGGTTTTGGGTTTTGGGCCCGAAACCGAACCGGCCCGACCGGTTGTCCACCCCTAATCAGGAGTGTCTCGTGACCTATAAAAGAACCTTTTACCAAAAATGAGTCAGAAGCATCTAAAAAGGACCTCTGCATGTCAGGATCAGATCAAGCTAATGGTAGTACCACAGTTGATGATAGCTCTCCGGAAGCTGGTGGGAAACAGGATACCTTAAAATCCCAAGCTTCTAAGAACCTTAAGCATAATGATAATGAAGACAACCATCAAGTCTCTAAGTGGCCAAGAACAGATGAATAAACCTTATGTTCTGCTGAATCAGCATTGAATTGACAAGACAATAATGATTCATTTGAGATTTAATTTTAGCAAGGAAGAATTGATCGATTAATATCTAGAGATTCTATTGTACATTGGAGATAATGGTTACTACATCTTATTAGGACAGTATCTTATCAACTTCCTACATCCCAAATTTCAATGTTGGTATGTACTACATTCAATGTGGTCAAGATCGAGATCTTACATAAGATCGAGAGAGGACATTAAGATCGTAAAATATAAAATCGTAATTAAGATCAGAAGATCTTACTCAATTAATTTTATAAGATCGAGAGATGATAACAAGATCGTAAAATATAAGATCCTCACCAAAATCATAAGATTTTACCAAAAAATAATTTCATACAAACATATATAAATAAATAAATAAATTAAAAACATAATTTTTATATAAACATTATATTTGAAAAATAAAACCAATTAAAAAACCTATGCATATTTCTATTGTCACTGTTAGTCACGGGAAGAAGAAAAAGTTAAGAATTTAAAATCATTTTTGCTACTTTAATTTTTCCATATTAGCAATGATAGGAGTCCTTTGCATGCTATCATAAGAGACATCTGAAAACATTTTATATTATAAAGTTCTTTTTAAAGATTTACATATAATCATATTATAAACATCTAAAGTAGTATCATCTTGGAAGCTGGAATAAAGTCAGACGGTGGTGACGGTGATGCTATATATTTTCAAGAATTATTAATATTATATTATACTATTATATTGAAAAGTAATACATTGAATACAGAGAGAGTCACGTGAATTTCAAGAGCCGAATCAACTTTTCAAGGACCATAATTTATATTATATTATATTATTTTGTAGAAGATGAAAATGCATAAGGAAAAACAAAAAACAGAGCATAAAAACAATAAGAACAGAGTGTTTACTTCTTCTTCTCCGGCAACGAAATTTCTGAACCTTGAAGTCATTGTCGACTTTGTAGAAGCTTTCGGTTCGAATTCAGAGCAATTGAAAAAAATTAGGTATTTATGTATTTATAGCATGCGGGTTGTGAACCGGGTCGCACTTTACCCGGTAAATAAACCCTATATTTTTCAGATTTTGTGGGATTCTACTATCAGCCTTTTAAATCTATTCATTTTACCGTGATTTTCGCTTGAAAACGATCCTGTTTATGATCCAGATCGGTGGAGGTGATTAAGATCGCAAAATCGTGCGATTCCACGATCTGGACCGCGATCTTGACAACATTGACTACATTTCTAATATGAACTGTTTGTTTTAACTGTACCAAAATTTAAAAAAGGTATACTATGAAGCAGGGGCGGAGCCATAGCCCAGCTAGCCCGGGCACGCGCCCGGGCTCAACCCCTGTTTTCTTTGTTTTCTTTCCAATCTAATAGCCGATTTTTAGATAAAACCAGGGGCAAAATTAGTAAAAATAGGGTGTGAAAATTAAAATAGATAAATAATCAATGGTGTAAAATTTTTGCCCAGGCTGTCTAAAATTTCTGGCTCCGCCACTGCTATGAAGGGGGTTTGTGTTTTCAATTCACTTTCTTTTATTTGACTTATGATATCTTGCAGCAGCTGTTCTATTTATGTTTGTTTCTGTCGTGTTTTTCATAACACGTATTAACTGGGAAAATGAAAAATAGTATTCCAAAAAGCGAAGTGATGCGCTTTCTTACAATGAACTATATTCCTTATCATTATTTAAGAACAATGATGGAGAATAAAAGAGAAGACGAGACCTTAAGGCGGTGTTTGTTAAAGATCTTAAGAACAATGTTACTTTGAATGATGCCAGAAATGTTTTAACAATGTTCTAAGTAGGCCTTTATTGGGAGAGAAATACTTGCATGCATACGAACCTAAATCCATATTTTTATAATCACACACTATGACATAGGTATTGGGACAAGAATGACACCAAGTATCTTAACTATTCATTTTCAAAATAAAGTGTTTTGATACTTCAATTTTTATTGAGAATTTCTCTACATGTGTTCTTCATATAATTTCAGAAAAATTTCTCTCTCATTCATAAACACTTGAGCACTAATATATATTTATAAATTGCTTGTTGGAAGGGAAGATCAATCTTAGTGATTGATACATATTCATCAATTTTATTACTCAAATATATTTTTCAAATTTTGGTTACTATTGACTTGCTATCCAGGATTGTTGGAAGCAAGGGTTTTTTATTAGTGAGAGGATTGTTCTCATAATCAAGTTAGTAAGTCCAAGAGGATTGTTCTTGGTGGTTGTAATCTTGTTTTTCAGGATTGTTGGAAACAAGTGAGTCATTAAGGGATGATTGTTCTCTTAATGTACTTAGGAAAAATCCAAGAGGATTGTTCTTGGTGTTTTGGCTCGTCTTGTACAAGTTACCAACAATAGTAAAATCTCTTACTGTGTAGGGGACTGGAGTACTCTTGGATTGTGAGGGGAACCAGGATATATCTTTGTGTCATTTATTTTTCTGCACTTTACATCTTTCATAACTTCACCATAAATCAGGAAAATAATTTAAACATCATCAAAAACCGGATAAAATTTTAAAGTCCTAATTCACCCCCCTCCCAGAAGAAGACTCTAACTAAAATGACTTCTGCAACATTGTTCATAAAACTTCAAGAATACGAAACAGAACTTGGAAGACTTCAAAAGCATGAAAGTCTAGCGACAAAATCCAAAGGCATCGCTTTGAAAGTAGACTCTATGTTTGATAATCCTCCGACGGAAGATGAAGATTTCATGATCCTTGTTAAAAGACTTGGTAAGTTCTTTGGTAAAAATGATATATCCTGTCACGTAAAGAGAAAGAAATATTTCAAGAAAAATGAGGCTTCCACTTCAGCACAAGATGTCACATGTTATGAATGTGATAAGCAAGGTCATATAAAACGAGATTGTTATAAACTCTCCAAGAATTGTGGTGTCAAAGAAAAAAAGGGTTTCAAGAATAAAAAGGCATATGTTGCATGGGAAGACAATGAGATAAGTTCATTACCCGATTCGGATAGCGACAAAAGAGAAAATCTAGCCTTGATGGCTTCACACCATTCTGATGATGAGGACGATGAGGTTAGTAATGAATTTTACATTTATGATAATGATGTACAAGGTGCCATAAACTAATTATTGAATAAATGCAAAATGTTATATAGAACCGTATCAACATAAGAGAAACAAATCAAATCTCTTGAAGAAAAAAAAGAATATTATGCAAAAAGATTTCGTGGTTGAAAAGAAACAATATGTTGATAAAGAAGAACAAAAATATACATGTAATAATTGTGAATTACTTTATTTTCAAATTGTCCAATTAAAGAGAGTCCTAGAAAGATATGAAAAAGGACAAATTGGTTTAGAGGATGTCCTAGTCAACAAAGATATTCTAATGATAAGAGTGGGCTTGGTTGTTCAAAGTTCACAAAATTAAGTTCTAACAAAACTATTTTTATTAAGGCTAGTGACCAAACATCCCAAGAGAAAGTTAACAAGCCTAAAGTGGTTCATCACCATCCTAAGAAAATATTTCTTAAAAAGAAACCTTATGTTCCTAGATATAGAAGTAATTTTGTTCCTACATGTTTTTATTGTGGTATAAGTGGCCATACACCTAATACTTGTTATGTTAAAAACTTTAGTCTGGCAAGTGGTCATTATGTGTGGGTTAAGAAAGGAACTAACTATGATGGACCCAAAGCACATTGGGTACCATATCAAACTTAATTTATTTTGTAGGTTTGCTTGAGGATCACTTAAAATCAATAGTGCTTTTGATAAGTGGTGGTTCTAAGCATTTGATGAGAGCTAACTTTGAAATCTATTTCTAAAAGTCCAAGAATTACTTCATATGGGGAATACCTCAAAGGAAGAATTCTTGGTATCGGAAAAATTGGAGTACTAACTTTCACATCCAATTGAAGATGTACTTTATGTTGAAAGACTAAAGTAAAATCTTCTAAGCAAAAGTCAACTTTGTGATAAAGGCTTCAAAAGCATCTTCACCAAAGATGAATGTTTTATGAAGGCACTCATAAGGTAAAGTTCATAGGTATACATTGCTTTTATTTTTATAAACTTCTCTATATTTTTAAAAGTCTTTTCCCATCTTTTTTGCTAATGACAAAGGGGGAGAAAATATATATGTGAATGTGTCATACCCCAAAATTTGCCCTCATATATTTGCAAATGTTATTTTATTTCGAGTAATTGACATAGCACAGTTGGTAAGAATTTGAGGTTAAAAGGTACTTCCTTTGGCTAAAGAGGAGCGGTGCAGGAATATGAGTTTACCATTGTTAGGGCATAAAGCTTTTGCCTCTTCGAAAATCCCATTGGCATCCCATGGACCTCCAGCCACACCATATCATATCAAATCATGGTTTTTCTTTAATTCATTTTTTTAATTATTGGTTTATTGTTCTATTATTTAAATTTTCACTAAAACCTTAATCTTTTTTTCTCAAACCATAAAATTCATGTTATTTTCATAAATCACTCTAAAATCTTTTTTTATAAAATTAATTTGATTTTTTAATTATAATTAATAATTTCGAGTAATATTTTATTTTTAGGTTTAAATAATTAATTTTTTAAATTTAGGTTAATTCAACAATAACATTTTTAGACTTAGGTTAATTTAATCAAATTAGGATTTTTAGGCTAATTTATTTTTAGGTTTTCTAACCCTGATTTTATTTTTTGGCTAACTAATTTTCATCATGACTATTAATCACTGTTTTCCCTAACCCTTTTAATTTTTGATTTGTTACCTTATAATTATTGAGGTTTTTTTATGCGCGAATTCTTTCCTCACCCCATACTATGTGATTGTCGAATGCCTTCTGTTAAATATTTTGCCCCTTTTAATTTTGCCTTTTATTTCTGCCTTTTTATTTTATTATCTGCCTTTATTTCAATTATTTAATTTTCTGTCTTTTAAATATTAGAAAATATATATAGGTCGCAATAAGTTTTCTTGTAATAGTTGTAGGTTTTATTTCCTGCCTTTATTTTTCTGCCCTACAGGTGTTTATTGTAATAGCGTAGGAACTTTTAATTATGCCTTTATTTTAATTGCGTGGTTAGTAATCTTAGAGAGTGCAAGCCTTGTTAAAATGAATTAGCCCACTTATATACAAGATAAATATATGAATTTAACCACATGATTGTGCCACACACACACTTTTAGGGTAACCTTTCTTATGCTGCCTCTTGCCTTTTAATTACGATTCTAAAATAGTCAAGTCCCTCGAATACGAGGATACCTAAGCAAAACAAGTGTTACTTTCAATTCATCATCATAATTACATTGTCCCTCAAAGTTGTCTCGGTAAATGGCGATTGTCCCAATTGCTAAGGTATCCTCACCTGTTGCCTAAAAAAGATTAATGACTATTATATCCTTCCCTAAAGACTACCTACCTCTACATGGTAGGGACAATTTTATGGCGAACGATGTTTCTCGATGCCCCTTCAACATCCAATAAAGGACTTCCTACCCTCTTATGGTATGGATAGCCTTTTCAAACCGAAAAGCTAAAAGAACAATTTTTCTAACTTAGGGTACGTGCTCCTAATTGCTTACTCTTTGCAAATTCAAAACTCTTTTTCTCACTCATTTTCAAATACTTTCAAAAACAAGGCTACGCTTATTTACAAGCTAAAGTCCTTAACAAAGTTTTTTCAATTCACACACGACACTTTTCAAACAATTCAAACAAACAAGTGAGCTAAGAAATTAAGAGCCCATGAATAACCATGGATACAAAGGGTGTTTATACCTTCCCTTTGTATAACCTACCCCCCGAACTGAAAATCTTTCAAATGTTTTTCATGTTCTTTTTTCCTTTCCAATTGGATAAAATAAAAGTCGGTGGCGACTCTTGCTATCCGCAACATTTTTTAAAAGTCAGTTCTCCCACCGTGTTACAGAATGTGTATGCTTGTCTCTAACTATTGCAGCCCAAAACAAAGATGCAAATTCTATATGAATCAAGGGAGAGCCTTGATCAAGGAGGAGTTATCAAAGATAGAGGGAGCATTCACATACCAGATTCTCATTCACATAAGAGATTCAAGCATTCCAACTTTCAATTGTTTGTCATCATCAAAAAGGGGGAAAGTGTGAAGTCAAGTGAAAGTCAAATAATCATGTCAAAAAGTATGGAAAAAGCTTCAAGAACATTGTATCAATTCAAGTGTCCAAGTCTTATCATGAGCAAAAGCTAGCACCAAATTATTCAAAATTAAAGTTAAAGACTAAGTATAGATCTTGATTGATAGAGGTACAAGCATGCAATTATATTGATAATTTTAGTGCTCAAATTATTCTCCAAAAAATCACTTGCATGCATTGGCCATCTATAATATAAGAAAGGAAGATGTTCTGGAAAAAACATTTTTGCCCTTCTTTCTTTGTTTGCCACCTCATCAAAATGGGGGTATTTTGTGTCCCAAAATTACTTTATAAAACCAAAGATGTCACCCAATTTCATTATAACTACATGGTTAGTAAATTGTGTCTATGATTTTCATGATTGAACAAAATGCTGATGTCATTTTGTTCTCTTTGGTTTCAAACTAAAAGATCCAAATAAATTTTTCTGCACCTACCAATGTCTCATCACATCACTTTTGAATTTTTCTAGCCATTTTCTCTTTCTTCCTCCACAAATTTTTTCTCCTCTCTCTTCC
Source organism: Vicia villosa (assembly GCF_029867415.1). NCBI lineage: Eukaryota > Viridiplantae > Streptophyta > Magnoliopsida > Fabales > Fabaceae > Vicia > Vicia villosa. The sequence continues at coordinate 5,542,705 of NC_081186.1, forward strand.
TTTGTTGTTCCTCTTCTTCATGTTTCTAACTCTCTCTTCCTTAGTTGAACTAAAAAACAAATATCAACATTGTTAAAACAAAAGAACCTCAACCAGAAAAGACCAAACGGGAACTCGTGGAACAATGAATGCTATTGTAAAAGGGTTTTGAGAGAAAATATACACTACTGTTTTTGTGATGGAAATCCATTTTGGAAGAAGAACATTTGTCTAAAGAGGAAGAAATTGAAAAGAAGAAGATGGAAGTGAGAGAGAAAGTTTTGTAACTTATTGCTATTATTTGTGAGGTATATATAATTTATATCTCACTTTTTTACACTTCAGATTTAATTTTCAGTTTCATTCAAACTTGAATTTTGGAAACCATTTTTGATATTATTTCCATCTACTTTTATGTTTTGTTACCGTATTTACGTTCGTGTCTGTAATTTCCTTTTTTACATAAGCATATTGAAGAAATTTTAATTTTTTTGGTTATTTCAGGAATTTCAAGAGCTTGAATCACTTGCAGATCTAATGAAAAAAGAAGTTTCAGAATTAGAAAGAAAATTGGTTCAGTAAACAAAGATTTGAAGCTATTTTTTCTTAACCATGATGTTGCAGGTATTGTTTTATTTAAAGATTTTTCTCCTGTGCAATAACCTCAATACGGGTGAAGTTTTAATGAGAGTGTGAGCATTTGGCTTTAATGAGATGGAGGAAAATATAAAGAAATATTTTTTTCTTTATGTTAATATACCAAGATATTAAATTGATTTCAAGAATCTTTTTGTTATTTATGTTCAAATTTACAAATTTTAATTGTTGAGCTTTAAATACCTTTAAATGTGTAAAAGTTAGCTGAAAGGTTTCCACTTTCATATCTCTTCTGCTAAAATGATAAGCTGGAAGGCTTCCAGTTTCATATTTCTTATGCTAAAATCAGAATATTGTTTAAATGGTTTACTTCTTATGTTCTAAAATATATTTATTATGCTAAAATAAGGAAACAATTAGTGATTGAAAGTTTACTTCTTATGTCTTAACTTTTTATGTCCTATTATTATCAACACAGGTCTCTGATGGAAAGTGGCCTGATTGATCCTAAAGTCAATGTTCCTGCTCTGTTGGAAATGAATGAAGATGATTGTTGCTTCAAGTTTTCTAGAAGGAAATTAACTTATAACATTCTACCTATTATATTATATGGTATCATTTTGCCTCATATTTTTCTATGCAACTTATGGCTACGTGTTAGTGCTTGGAATTTTTTTAGATGTTATTGTTACAAGGATGTATACTTTATCTTACACAAACTTTTCCCTTCTCATATTCTAACTTATTTTTCAACTTAGTTTATTGTTAGCAGAATAAACATTATTAATGAAATTTGAATAGTGTACTTTTAAGATTATTTGCAGAAAATTCTTGCTGTATAAGTGTGTTTTTATCATTACTTTGACATATAGTTTGCTAATAGTTAACATTGTTGATACCTTTCCCATCCAACCATTACTTATATATATATATATATATATATATATATATATGAAACTAACTACAACTTCAACGCATCTTTTATGTAATTTTAGGAATATTCTTACTTGGTTTATTGAAAAAAGAATAAAATATATTAATGAAAATTTCATTTGAAAATGAAATCTCTCATTTTCTTAACTGTAAGGAACATGTAAGACACTGATATAAGATGTTGTTTTCATATATACATATAATGATGCAAATATGTCAGTGTGTAAGACATTGATATTGTTGTTAGACATATGAGTCTTATCCACCAGACATCCACCAGACGGTTTTGAGAGGTCTCTATTTTATCAATCCATTTTTTAAAAAAAGTTTATGCATCTCCCTATAAAGTTGTGCTTAGGCATGTAATTTTTCAATAGACCTACAGTCTCCCTATCTATATTATTACCTTTGAATAGACTGCATAGAAAAATATTTGTATGTTGAACATATCTCATAATTAAAATTGTATTTATAATGTCTATGTTACCTATGATGTTTATTTTGATAGACAACGTCTTTTAACTATATAGTCTATGTTGAACATAGTAACTCATAATCAATGTTTTAAAAAATGGATTGACTATTATTATAATTATTTATTTATATCGTTTATTATTTAATATTTTATTTCTACTATTTGAGAAAATAAAAAAAATCATAAATTTCTATTATTTCCTTTAATAGTAAAAATAGAAATAGTAAAATAATGAAAAAATTGTTCTCTAATTATTTTTATTTTTCAATTTTCGTAAATCAAATGAAGTTACTTATGAGAAAATAAAAGTGTGCCTATTCATTAGGTCTTCTTTTCTGTCCATATCAATTCAAATAATGACATTCCTATAACTTTTTTTTTGCATTTCATACTGCTCATGAGACAACAGCTCTCAATTGTCAAATGGTCTACGATTTTTTCTCCCTTCACCTTCATGTGACACGTGTATTGCCATCATCAATTTTTCTCTGCCTGATAAACATGAAAGGGACAGCTCCCTGCCACCTTTTCAAAACCAATTTCCCAAAAACCCCATAAAACTTTGACAAAGTTAATGGGTGATTAATCAATGAAAATTCTTAAATTGTAGATAATTGAATTTAGACAAAATCTTTTTTGAAAGTGTAAAATCAACTGAAGAAAAACTTTGCAGTTGAAAAGGAAAAAACTAACCCAGTATCAATAAAGATTGTAATATTATCTTATTATTGTAATATTATCTTATTATTGTAGTCCTTTTTTTTAATTTCGTAAGAAATAATATACAAATAATTGCATTCAAAAAATAGAAAAAATAAATCTTTTTCGATATTAAATTTTAAATTTGGTGTTATTTATACCATAGAGTCATACGATAAAAAAACGTATGGTTGATTCAAATGCGGAAAAATATTAGGATACATGTTTATACCATTATACATGTATGATTAATTTAAATATAAGAAATATGTGGTTTTTTTCAATAAGTTATGTATGGTTGTGGACCTCCGATTTTTAATCCCGGGCCATACCTCTGTTCTGGAGAGATACGTGAACTGACTCTTTTTATCGCTTAATGCTTTCGCATTTTGAAAATTCACAGAGTCGCCACCGACCTTTTATTTTATCCAATTAAGGAAAGGTTTATAAAAGAAACAGAAAAAAGACCTTTAAGAAATTCTGGGTAAGGGGGTAGGTTATACAAAGGGAAGGTGTTAGCACCCTTTGTATCCATGGTTATCCATGGGCTCTTAAGTTTGCTTAGCTCACTTGTTTTTCGATCACTTTTCAATTGCTTTAGAATGCTCATATGTGGCTTCAAATACTTTTGTAAATTGAATTTTGTAATGATCCGTGTGTGGATGTATACAAAATGCTTGTTTATCTTTCGAAAGATGTTTTGAAAAGAACGTTAACTTTGTAATAATCCGTGTTTGGATGTATACAAAGTATTGTCTTTTTTGAAAGTTTTGTTTTGAAAAACAACAGTGTATGAGAATTTTGTTTGTTTTGATTTGAGCAAGCAAACTAGGAGGTCTACCCTGAGTTGTAAGGTCTTTATCCTATTTCCTTTAAAAATCTATCCTTTCACCGGATATAAACGCAAGGTTCGATTTTGTACTCAAAATAGTAGAATTTTGACTTTGATTTTGAAAAGAATGAGAAGGGATTACCTTAAGAGGTGCAAGTGTGATTGTGATTGGATTCAGATATTTTATCTTTGAAGTTAGTGATCTAACGGTTCAATTTTATCTTTGACATACACGCAGTTTATATTTGCTGGAAATTAAAATGCGGAAATGTAAAGTGCAGAAAGTAAATCTACGCTATTACATCGATTGTGCAGGAAATGTAAACTAGCCTATTTACATGAATTTGACATCCTATACATTTATCTAGGAATTTAAATTGCAAGAAAAATAAAAGGCATGTTTTTTGGATTTTTTTATGATTGATTTTAATTATAATTAATGCATGATTAATTAAATTAAAATGAAGAAAAAATATGAAAATAGATTTAAACCTAGAAATTAAGTTTAAAATATGTACAAAATATTTGTCAATTAATTTTAAAACAAAACTAATTTTTTTGGGATTTTTGAAATTGATTTGAAATTGATTAAGCTAATTAATACATAATTATACAAATAATTATACAAATAACTAAAACTTAAAGAGAAAATTATTCAAAATATGTAAAAAATTAGTTTATAATATATAAACAATATTTAACATGAAAAACAATTTTTTTATGATTTTTTGATTGGTTAGAATAATTAAAAAGCAAATATATAAATATATACTAATTAATTATGCAAAATATTGAAATTTTGAAGAAAAATAAAATATTTTTATTTCAGAAAATAATATATTATTTTAGAAGTCTAAAAATATTTTTTGTGTATTTTTTTGGATTTTTAAAACTATTTTAATTAATTTAACAAAGAAATTAAAATAAAAATAGAAAATAAAAGGATACTAATCAGGTGTGGTGGGATTGAGAGTCCATGGTAAGGAGTGCTTTGTCTGGAGCGTTGGATGATGTGACTGGAACGATCATGTGGTCACTGAAACGAGGGAGCATGATGCGTACATAGCCTGCAAAGCACTGAATCATATATTTAAAAAAAAACAAACGCGCGCAGGGCAGCCAATGAGAGGCTGCCACGAGTTCGTCTTCTTCCTCCGTCCGTTGGCTTAGGCCTGCAACTGTCACTAAAGGTTTTAGTGACGGTTTTTTGCTGTAGCTACATGTCTTGCAAAATAACGAATAGGGGTAAACCTAAAAATAAATTTGGCGCGACCCCTCCATTCAATTCGTCTGATCCATACGAACTCAATGGTACCACTTAGAACCTCTAATTTTCCCTATTTCAGAAAGCCCTAATTTTGAAACTATGAACCCTAAAATGGTAGTTTCGTGTATACGTGTTCAAACTTCAATTAAGTTTCCAGAAATGATCTACACATCAAACCAAACTCAACTATATGTCTACATCTTGTTAAGCATGCGTGGATAACCAGATACGAATTGATTTAAGTTCGAACAAATTATGACCTGTATAGCTCAATTTAGTGAGCTTCAAGGCTTGTAATTGATTGGGATACGTTTATTGATGTTCAAAGATGATGTTTGAATGCTTTGTTTGAACTGAAACTAGTTAGAAACTAAAATTCGAATTTTGAATTTCTTTCAAAAAGTTCCAAGTGGTTACAAGTGTATTATGAGTAAGGCTTTGTTTCTGAACTCCTCTTTTTTACTACTGAAGTATGCTAGCCTACTTATAAGCATTGAGGTGCTTAAAATCTAAGCTAGAAAGCAATAAGTGCTTTTGCTAGAATCTTGACTTTTCCACATATGTAGCTTGGCATTTAAGCCACTATGGCTTGATTTTCTTCTCTCCCTCTGTTGTACTTTGCTTTGAGACAGAGTTGAATGAGTCATATTGATGAGTCATGCTTGGAATACAAGCTATCCATTATCCTTTCATTTTTCCTTTTAATTTAATCTTAAAATAAGAAAAAATCAAGCAAAAATGGATGAAAAATGTTATGGGCTTAGTCTTGGTCTTGGGAGGCCCATAATATTATGGAAATGATATTTGAACCATGAAAACTTGGCCCCATTTGGAAAAAATGCATTTTTGATCAATGTTGATTTTATGCATTTTCCAAAATTTAGCCAACTTCAACAAGGTGTAAATCCCTCAATTTTTGTCATATGAAGGAGATCTTGCACTTTTTGGAAACCTCAAAGAGTCCTCTAACCAATGCCTTTGGTCTCATGTCAAAATGATTTTTGATGCTCCTTGTGTGTCCTTTTGAAAAAAGTGTCTTTTTGTTGACTTTGAAAATGACCTGTAATGTCTTTGATCATATTTTTCAAATGGTGAATCCAAAGACCATGGGATCAATGGCATTTGAAAGATAATTGAATTTCCTTCAAAATGAGCTTTGGTTTGAATTTTTTGGATGAAGGATGAGAGAGTTATGATCAGTCAAAGTTGAGTTGACTTTTCAGGCAAAAACCCTAATTTTGAATCTTAGGGTTTTGTTGATTTTTGATCTTTCCTTGATGAATTATGATCATCCAATGATCAAATGATGAATCCTTTGACAAAATATGGACTTTGACAAAAAAATTCATTTTTGACTGTCTGTTGACTTTTTGGGTCAAACGGGTCGTCTGTTGACTGTTTGAGCTGCTGACGGTGCGTCTGAGTGAATTGAAGTTTGAAAATTTGTATGATGGTACTTTGAGATATATGGATGTGTATGAAATCCATTTGAACTCTCAAAAACTTGTTTCTCCTGTAAAAACAAGAAAACCCTAGTCAGGGACTGTTTATGTAGGAGACAGTTAAGCGTACCTGATTTTTGTGCAGTGTTGAGTCTCTGCTAATCGCGTGATATTCAGAAGACTTCTAGAACAAAAATATTGGAATTTTGAATTGTAAAAGATTGATTTGATTGATGGTACAAAACACTGAGAATTGTACTGCCAGCAGTTTGGCTGTCAACTGACTGTTCAGGTATTGACGTAGCAGTTAGAGTGAAAAATCAACAGTCAAAGTTAATTTTCTTTTTTGTTGTTTTTGTTTTATGTGAAAAATGAAAGTTATTTACATGACTTGTTAAAAAACACAGACATAATAAATAACTAATATTTACTGTATGCGGGCAAAATTACCGATAATAACCCTGAAAATCATTTAATGCACAGAAAAATGAATATTTGACTGGCAGAAAACACATAAAATATTATCTGAGTAATTAAGCAATATTATGACAAATAGTACAACATTTAATACTGACAGTACAAATATTACATACTATATTGAACAGTACGACGAATAAACGGTACATTTAAGAAATAAGAAATACGGCAAATTTTAAGAATGACGATTGATAACCCATGCTACAAATAGCAACATGTAGATGATTGGGAGCATAAGCATCCCAGGTCCACAGTGTTCCGGGCTATGTAGACAGAAGAAAGACATGATCACCGTAGCAATGGTGATGACCATAAGAAAACACGTTTCCCACCGCTTTGCCATTTTGTCGGGGAAGAAGAAAGGATGGATTATGAGGTGGAAATTTGAGAGATGAATTAGAATTTGATGTGAGATTTTATGGAAGAAAAATGAGAGGTATTTATAGAATGGAAAGAAGGATAGAGACGTTGGGGAACGATGTGATTCCGTACAAAAGGAAAATTTGAGTGGAGATAAGATTTGAAAGAAAGTGTATGATAGTGTTGGGAAAAAGTGAGATTTGATTTTTGAAAAAGAGATTTGAAAAGATTTTTGAAAATAATGGAATATAGTACAAAAATTAGTGGGAAACAAAAGATAATAATAATCTACTTGTTACCAGTACAGTCTGAGTTTCCTGATTCTGCGCCTGCAAAAAGATTTAACTCTGTACCAATTGTGTCAGTACTATTTATCTGTAAATAAATAAATAGCATGTGTGAAGTAATAAACAGTATTTGGCGTTTGCGTAAGAATAAATTCAACTGCAAGCCAAATTACTGTATAAGAAAAATTCTAAAAACTAAGTGTTTCATATGTCAGGATATTTGTTGAAATAAAAATCCATGATTATATGAGACTCTTAATTTCCAGATTGGAGTTTTCTTGAAAAAAGATGCGGGCAAATTTTGGGGTATAACAATGGTATATATTTGATAAATATTTTAACATCATAACTTTTAATGGATCTAAATCTAAACCCCCAATTGTTAATAGGTCTAAACCCATATATGTCGTTTGTTTCAAATTTTAATGGGAACACATTATTATAATTGATCTAAACTTTTGTTTAAAGTTATAAATTTATTTTTAATATCTCTAATTTTACTATTAAGGAAAATAAAATATGTTTTTAAATATTTTTTTTATTTTTTATTTTTAGCTAATTAAATATAGTTTTAAATAGAAATTATTAAAGTTTATATATAACCGAATTTGGTTTATAAAATCAAACCAACAAGTAACATTACTATGACTTAATTAATATTCGGATATGCGGATGGCTACACTACTATACACTAGAAATTCATGGTCACATGGCAATAACATGAAGGAAAAAAACTATCAATAACATTATTTTTCAATCTTATATTAAATGATATAAGAAAAAAGAGAATCAATAACTCTTTCAAATAAAAGTTTAAGATGAGTTATCTATTTCAAATCAAAGTTGAGATAATAATAATTTTACTATTTAAGAATTATTATTATTATTATTTTTATTATTATTATTATTATTATCATTATAATAAAATATTTATAGAATGATTTTATTTTTTATGCATCAACTTTACAAATTAAAACTTTATCAAATCATAACATATTATTTTGTAAACATAAACACCAAATAAGAATTTTTTAAACTTTATTTTGACTATATTGTCTTATCTAATTAGCTTGACAAAATTATTATGTTAGCGTATAAGAAAAAATCACTCTTTATAAAAAAGGAATATAAAATAATTAATCAATTTTGATTATTGTGGTGTTATTTTAAAAAATAATATATTAACCACAAATATATATGATATTAGAAATATAATTAATATATTAAAACCTTAGTCTCAATAAAATAGAGAATGAATGCGTGTCCAATACATACAATACATACATAGATTAAGGGAAATTTCTTTTTACTGACCCCCTAACTTTCTTGGTCACCTCCGGTGAAATTCCCAGAATGCCCTTATCTAAAAGTTATTACGTTAATTATAAAATAGCTAAATTATAAATATAAATAGTTTAATAGTTAATTACAAAATATAATTTTAACTTTAATTAAAATTTATTACGTTAATTATAAATTATCTAAACGTAATAAAATTTATAAAAAAAATACAATTAAAATTTTAATTTTAACAATTAAAACTTAACTCAAATTTATAAATAAATTAATAAAAATTAAAAATTAAATCGGAAAATTATTAAACTAATAATAATTTAAATTTGTGTTGATGAAATGTCATAAAAAAATCATTTGAAATACACAAGTGCACCACGTGAAACTTTGCTAAATAAAATTAAATTAAAATAGTAATAAATAATTTAGAGGAATCAAAATTTATAATTTTTTTAATATACTAAAAATAATAGTTGATAGATTCAAAAGAATAAAGAAACAAAGTATCAAATTGAAAAAAAGTTATTAATTGATAGAAATAAAATGAACACAATTTTTGGGACATTCTAATATAATAAATTCATTCTAATTTTGTGTATCATTATTAATTCAATATAACAAATTTCCAAAATTATTAACATATCTTTTTTTATTCCAAATATATCGATTCAATATAATTAAAATCGATATATTTTTTTTTATTAACTGATAAATAGTATAAATCTTTGAAGATCTTAACTTTAAACCACCATTTCAAAATAACTCTATACTTCAAAACTTCTGTGTTTTTTCGGAAGTGTATTTCCGAAATCCCAAAAATGGGATTTCGGAAATACTTTTCCGAATTCTGGAAAAAATTTGAAAAAAAATTATTTCAGAAATGCATTTCGGAAATAGGGATATTTAAGGGTTTTCGTTGGGGTCAGCCTCATAGGGAGGTGAAGAAAGAAATTCTCTAGATTAAGTATTATCGAAATTAAATCTATAATATAAGAAAATTAAATATTCTGAAAAATATTATTTTAACCTTTTGTTTTTGGCTGCCACCTCATCATTTTTGGGGCATTTTGTGTCTAAAATTTTCCTTTTGCAATTAAATTGTACTTTTGCAACTAAATTGTACCATTTTGTGGGCATTTTGTGTCAAAGTTTACTTTATGCGTGTGTAAAATAATTATACACTTTTGGTGCATGAGTATTATTTTCTTTTTTAATTCACAAGTAAAATAATTTTACCATTTTGTTGAGCTTTATATACAAAAATTTACAATTGATTCAAATATTTTTATAAATGATACATAAACATAAATAATATTTGTATACATGAAAAAATTATTATTGATCTAAATATTTTTATATATGAAAGATGGTATAAGTATACGGGAAAAAAATCTATTATTGATTTAAATATTTTTATATACGAAAATTTATTATTGATATATATATTTTTATAAATGATACCTAAACATAAATAATATTTGTATACGGAAAAAAAATTATTATTAATCTAAATATTTTTATATACGAAATATAGCATTTATGATCTAAAAAAGATATACGGGAAAAAATTTATTATTGAATTAAATATTTTTACATACGAAAAAATCTATTATTGATTTAAATATTTTTTTCTTCTTTAATCTTTTATTTAATATAAATATATCATGTAAATAAATGCGCGTACCAGACTAGAACCCATGCGTACGCACGGGTTTGTTACTAGTTTGTGTTTAAAATTACTTTCAAATATATTTTTTTTAATCATATTTGAACCATGTTAAATCACTTTTAAATATAATTTTTTTATCATGTTTGAACCATGTTAAATCACACTTTCAAATATAATCTATTGACTTGAATAAATCAATTAGATGTTGCATTAAATTGGTTCAAATAATTAGACAATCTTTCAATTTTTTCATTTTTTTTAAACATGCAGTTTTTGGTAAATTGTTGCACTTTTACCTGCCATAACAGCACAAAAACCGCCACAACTTACAATATTCTGAAACAGTATTTTTAAATTTGAAATTTGAAAAATGCTGCGAACTTGTTAAGTCAAGTGATCGTTTTAACTGACTTAAGAAGTGCTATACAGAATTTAAAATTATGTTTTTTCATGAACCATTATTATTTTAAACTATTGCAAACCTTCATGAAAATGTCTCAAAATTTACCATGTTTTATAGAGGTGTTGAGCACTTATAAATACATGAAATTTCCAATTAAAAATCACCTCTCCCATTGAAATTAACATCACTATATTCATTCATTTTCAAAATCAAGTGTTTGGATACTTCAACTTTTATTGAGAATTTCTCTACATGTGTTCTTCATATTATTTCAGAAAAAATTCTCTCTCATTCATAAACACTTGAGCACTAATATATATTTATAAATTGCTTGTTGGAAGGGAAGATCAATCTTAGTGATTGATATATATTCATCAATTTTACTACTCAAATATATTTTTCAGATTTTGGTTACTATTGACATGCTATCCAGGATTGTGGGAAGCAAGGGTTTTTTATTAGTGAGAGGATTGTTCTCATAATCAAGTTAGTAAGTCCAAGAGGATTGTTCTTGGTGGTTGAAATCTTGTTTTCCAGGATTGTTGGAAACAAGTGAGTCATTAAGGGATGATTGTTCTCTTAGTGTATTTAGGAAAAATCCAAGAGGATTGTTCTTGGTATTTTGGTTTGTCTTGTACAAGTTACCAACAATAGTAAAATCTCTTACTGTGTAAGGGATTGGAGTACTCTCGGATTGTGAGGAGAACTAGGATATATCCTTGTGTCATTTATTTTTCTTCACTTTACATCTCTCATAACTTCACCATATATCAGAAAAATAATTTATACATCATCAAAAATGGTATAAAATTTTAAAGTCCTAATTCACCCCCCTCTTAGGCACAATCTGTACTTACATGTGCTTCCACATCTGGTTGATTCTTCTTGAGAGAAGAGATAACTCATCTTTTTATTTTGAAGAAGAGTCTTTAGATCTATCTTCTTTAACCTGAAAAAGCGTTAGTTTCATAATTTTTAGTAGATTTAAGAACAACGGACTTACCGGACTTTTAGGACTCATGTTCATCAAGTTCTATCTCATGACTTCTTAGTGCATTGATGAGTTCTTCTAAGGATATATTATTTAAATCTTTTGTAACTTTAAATACAGTGACCATTGGTGCCCATCTTCTGGGTAGACTTCTGATGATTTTCTTGACATGGTTTGCTTTGGTGTATCCTTCGTTCAGAACTTTTAGGCCAACAGTCAGTGTTTGAAATCTTGAGAATATTATTTCAATGGACTCGTCTTCTTCCATATTGAAAGCTTCGTATTTTTGAATGAGAGCCAGAGCTTTTGTCTCTTTTACTTGAGCATTACCTTCATGAGTCATTTTGTGAGACTCTATCATGTCATGTGCAGTATCTCTATTTGTGATTTTTCATACTTTTGTTTTGATATAGCATTGAGCAGAATATTTCTAGCTTTGTGATGATTTTTGAATTATGCCTTTTGTTGTTTGGTCATGATCTTTCTATCAATCTTATTTCCTTCTTTATCTGCTGGGTATGTGTAGCCATCTAAGACCACGTCCCATAAGTCAGCATCTTGACTAAGAAAGAAACTTTCTAGTCTATCTTTCCAGTATTCAAAATCTTTTCCATTAAAGACTAGAGGTTTTGAATAGTTGTTATTATTTTGATCAGTTGCCATAGTGTTTTCCTTCTGGATCATTTTCTGACACAGTTAAGTCTTTGCACCCAGGACCAAGAGATTTGATGCCAATTGAAGGGTATGAAGACACTTAGAAAGGGGGGGGGGGCGTTGAATAAGTGGTTTCTTTTTCGTTCACAACAACACACAAAACACAGATATTTTTATCTTGGTTCGTTTGCAACTTAAACTACTCCTGTCCACCCGCCAAGGTGATTTTGCCTCTTAATCGAGGACTTAATCCACTATAATCAAAACTGATTACAAATGCACAACCAACTGTCATGACTAACAATACATTGCACAAGCCAACTGCGAGTGACTAACACTAGATAATAAACCGTTCAGGTATCTCCACGAGATATAGCGTTTATTTATCTAGAAAACCTCTAAGACTAAACTAGTCCTAACCCACTCGAGAATTTTAACCCAACTGGTCTCTCAAGGAGCAATTACAAGTTAACAATAGTGTTTCAGATTGCTTCAAAAAGCTCTAATCACAACTGTGATATTTCACTAAGTGTTTAGTACAAGAAATATGAACTCAGAAAATAATTTTCTTCAGTGTAAGAATTCTCCGTTTGTATTTGAGTTTCTGTTCTTTCAGTTTGTATATATCAGTTCTTCGTTGATGTTGTTGCTGCCGCGAAAAAATGATCAGAGTCGCCACTAATATATTTATCCTATCAAGGGAAATGAATATTTGAAAACTTAACTCGAATAAGAACAAGGTCTTACGACCAAAGAAACTAGGTACGGGAGTCGATTACGCAAGGGGAACGTGTTAGCACCCCTCACGTCCGTCGTACTCGACGGTGTCGACCTATGTTAGTTTCTATCTAAAGGGTGTGTCTAAAGTCTAAGCCTAATGTGAATGCATGCAAAAGAAACACGGGGAAAAGAAGGATTATTTACAATTGTGCTTGCTTAGGCCTCGCGACCCAATGCCTACGTATCCCTTACAAGGAATACGAGCTACCATAGTTCGGCTCAATAGTTTCCTTTTGTTTTTGTGTTTTTTAATTTAACAGAGGTTAAGGCCACAATCCACGATGCTCGACCTTTGGAGACTTACACGCCTAAGTATGGAAAGGACTTAACTTGTTCTTAGAAGAGAAGGAACATGGGTTTGTGTTTTTTATGTAATTTCATGATGAACAAAACCCAATACAAGGCTTCACACCATTTCATTACTTTATTTTAATTTTTAACCATTATTAAGTGTTTTGAGTATTTTTGTTGGATGATTTTTAAAGGGAATTAGTTTGCGATTTGAATCACACAAAAGTATGTAAGTGGTGTCGAAGCAGATTAGGGAATACACCCACTCGCTTCTCTTCCACTTATGTATGTAATAGTGTGATTCGCCTATTCAATTATTATGATTTTTAAGATGGAAAAGAAAAAGAAAGAGAATGATAAAGGGGGACTAACCTACTACTCTATCCTAATATTATCATACCAAGATAGTCCTAAGTCAAGGATAACAATCCTAAAACCTATTTCAATTTCTCTTAACAAAGAAGGAAGAGTCTAAGGGAACATGGTAATCAAGAGATAACATGAAATGGAGTTACAACTCCAACAAGACGGGATAAGAAAGCACACATGAACATCTAACAAAAGAAGTAAGCAAAACTATGTTAAACTAGCTAAATACTGTTCAAATCATGAATGAAGTTAGAATAGTGTGAACATAAGGTAAGGTCAGTGGCAAACAAACCCTAAGAAGTGCCTAAACAAACATGATATCATACCAAAAGGTTCATACAAGATTACAAGTCAATTGCACAAATTATGACACAGTCGTTAACAAAAAACAAGTATTTACACATAGAAAGGAAAATTCAAGTAAAATAAGAGGAAATGATTTAAAAATTCCAACTTCAGGTCTTAAGACCCCTAAACATCTCTAATTATATGCAAAAAAACTGATCTAAGTCAATTGCACAAGTGCATTTCACATTATGAGCAAAAACAACACAAACATCTTTGAGAAACACACATTAACCGGGTTTAAAACCCTAAGCAAAAACATAATAAAAATGGGAATTAGAACTTTATTTTTTGTACCTAATATCATATGTGAGGCTACTACAATCATGCAAGAAAATGGCAGTAAAGTTCTACTCTTAAGGCCTCTATTCAAACTAGTTTGTAAAACATACCCAAACATGAGAAAATATGAACACATTGAAGAAAAAGTTTCGTTAAAAATAGTGAAACAATTTCTAAAATTCTATAAAAGAATATTACAATTATCTAAACACTCTAAAGCACCTAAAAAATATTTTTATTTATTTTTATTTGGATGGAAAATTATTCATCAAGCAAAAGTTGTGAAGAAAACCATTTGAAACAAATATGAAAAATCTGCCTACAAGGGGGTGACAAAGTAATTGGAAACTGAGCTGGATTCTTTTAATCAGCACGTTGGGCTTATAACAAGGGGTAGGAAAACGAAATTGCTAAAGCCCATTTGCAAAACGAGGCCCAGGTTCACACATTATGTCACCTTTCCATTTTTATTTTGCTTGTCACATTATTTGTTTTCAGCATTTATGTAGTGAATTATTAAGAATGTCACATGCACTTGTATCAATTGGGCAATGGAGATTTAAGTAGCTAGAAGACAAAAAAACAAACATGAGCCAATCACGCACGTCCATCTCACCATCTAATCATTTGAATAAGGCCAAAATAGAATTAATGGAAAAACATGATACAATGCGATCAGGCCACGTAGGCTAAATGGGAGTGAAACGTGAAACAAACTCAGATGTCGGAACCATTGTTCCGGTCGTTTTCTCCGGTGATCCCACGGTGGAGGCACACCACATTTTTCCAGAAATCAAAGATGCTACCACTACTTGACTCAAAATTTCATGCATATAGATTCTAAATCTAACATATAGATCAATACATATTCTCTACGTAGGCTTCTGACATATAAATTCCTCGCTGCCCACAAATAGTACTCATAACACTGCTCCATATCACACTTTCGCTGTGCAACTCTGATTACCAGTCTTAAGTCATCGTCCAATATGTTACACTCCTTTCATATTCACTTCTTCATAAATTGCACAACATGGTGAAAAATTATTCTCACGGTTTAATATCCATCACAACTTATATCATTAAGGTAACAAAAAAAGTTCATCCCATTTATATGATTCCATCTACTACCAACAAGAGATTTAGGGTGATCAAGTCCTAAATTTTTCAATAGATAGCCGACAACCATATTTAAGCATAAACCGTCGTTACTACATAACTAGTCAGAGACCCGTGCTGTCGCCCGGGTACAGTATTTGTGGTGTAGTATTTTTTGAGCGATACGAAAAATGTGAAGCAAAGCAGTTTGACCAAATTGCATATATAAAATAGAAAATAACCATTTTAAAAAAAGTTTTCTAAATAAGATATTAATATTATGAAAATTAGATTCTAAGTTAAATTAATGATCCATAAAAAAATCTGAGATAGGTTAAAAAACAATAGCAAAATAGGGTCAAGTATTGAATAAAATAATTGACGGTCTAACAACAATAAAGGATAACATGGCCCATTATAAATAAAGGATACATGTCCCATTATAAAATTCAACATTATAGCAATAGATGACCTAGATTAGCATAAAAATAAATTAAGAGAAATGAATATAGGTCCCTGAAGGTTAAAGATTAATAAAATATATACTGTGTTGATAGTGACCCGTGAGATAAATAAATTTTTTAATTTTATTAAATTTTTAAAAAAAAATTATTAGTATTTTTAATGATAATAAATAAATAGAGAAAAAATTTAAAATGAAAAGTGTTGAAAAAAATGTGAGAGAGATTTGAAATTCTAATGAAGAGAGAGAATGAGTTTAAGTAATATTTAATTATGATTTAATTATTAAAAAATAAATGTCATTTGTCATGATATGGGAATGAAAAAAGATAAATATTATTTAATTACTTAAATGAATATGATCTAGTGATATTTGATTCACAAACTTCTCTTTCATTATTGTTTGTTCTATCCAAAATTTAGAGTTAGGGTTTAATCGATTGCTATGTTATACTCTCAATCTCAATTCTTTGATAAATGAATATTCATAGGAATCGTTTTGAAATTTGAAAATAAATACTTTAGTTTTCAAATAAAAGTCATTGTTGTTTAAAATAAAATAGGCATTGTACGGAAAGTGGCTTGTAAGATTAAACATTTTATTATTGTATTCATGTGCTAATTTTGTGTGTAATAAATAGTTTGGTCAATTGAATAGTAATTGTTTGATAGTAAATGATCATAAAAACTCAATGTATTAAAAAACCATATAAAAAAAAAGACATGTGAGTTGGAGAAAAAAAATAATATTTTAACAAATGCAAATGTAAAATTTTAAATATAAATGCAAAATATGAAATTATTTACTTAATTGTAAATTGAACAATAATTATATAAATTTAACAAATAATCTTATTGGAAAAAAAATTATATTTAAAAATAAGAATATTTTCTCTCAAATCCCAATAATAATTGATTAAATTAAAATAGATATTAGGTTGATAGTGACCCGTGAAAAAAAATTGTAATTATATATGAACTAATATTGTATTTAATATTGTATTTATAGTTGAGAAAACAAAATCAATTATAATTATACATGAGGAAACAATCCGGTTTATTATAAGTGGGAGACAATTACTATAGGCCTTTTTTAAAGAAGCCATCTCTACTATAGATTATGGTGTATCTAAATAGCACATCTTTTTATATATAGTTTTGTTAAATTTTGTTTATATTTTAAAATGGAGGGAGTATAACTAATATAGTAAGATGAAGTATTAATCAAATTAAACTTGTTAAGAGAGTATAACTAACTAAAGTCAATGAAGGCAAATTATGATACGCATTCACCTATTATATTACTTGTCTAATTCCAATTCGGCACCCTTTAAAACCATGACAAAAACATCATAATTTCAAACATTGTAAAACATTAATTTTCACAAACAAATTTAAGCAACTAATCATAGTATCAAACAAACCATCAAAATATGAGCTATATATGTGTGAAGAAATCTCTATCTTTTAATAATGGTAACACAGTTTCCAATCTAAAGAGCCAAAAATATACAAAATAAAGACAATTCAATCGTTGTTTTTCATCTGTTGAACCTGTGTCTATGGAGCCAGAAAAGAAGTTGAAATAGATGGATTCAAATAAGTTGAAAGGTGAAATCAAAAGATGGACTAAAGCTGTTGTTGCTTAGGGAGATACAAGTTAGTGGCAGTTTGGGAAGATATCATGGCAAGTCACATATTTAAATTCAAAGATAAACTATATAGTATGTGTGAAATGTATATAATTCTGCATAATGAGTTGTATTTTCTTCTTATAGCTAATTTTATTCTTTCTATATTTTGAAAATCTTCAAGTCATAATTAATTTCTATATTTACATTTACTGCAAAATCTATATTTTGATGTACATTTCTGGTATAGAAAATAGAGAAAACAAAAATAAAAATCCAGCTTAAGCTTTCTTTATCTCTTGCTGGAGTGTCAAAAAAGTGAGCCTCAAAAAACTGAAAAAGCTTTACTGTGATTAAATCCCCTTAACCTTCATCTCTTCATAGTTCCTTTCTCCTCCTGAGATTGTTCTTAAAAGCTTTTTAGAACACAAATCTTGTGCTTGTGTAGTGTGTTTTGCTCGGTCCGCTTTTACCCAAGCAGGTTCCTACAAAAGAAAACAATGTCTTAGACAGGATATCCGGTCTGCTTCGGGTCAAGCCGAGCTAAAGTCTGGTTTAAGTATAGGCTTTAGAAACAATGATTAAACACAACCATATGCTTTATTGGGCTAGCCCGTTTTCCGACGCCACCTGTTAGTATTGTTTCTCACAAAACATCTCTGACATGGAAATGAATCATTAGTATCAATATACATGACAGAAGAAACAATTACCTCTGCATATTGCTTATCATCAGTAAGGAACAACTAACTACCAGTGTGACCAATAGCAGAGAATACCTGCAAAGGTACACAATCATTGTAGAGTAAAATTCACATAAATTAGGAAGTTTTACTGAAATAACTTAATGACAAGCAGAAAAGGAATCAGTAACACCGTATTTGTCAAAATACAAATCACAATTTCACCAATTGAGAGCAAAATTATATTTTATATAGCTGTAAAATGACTTTTGAATAGCATAGGGAAACAAAGAAAATATCATATAGACACAGAGAAAAATGTCTCACTTGACAGCTTGAGTGATGACTTCAAAAGGGTTGGTTCCTGCATGCATGTAGACCAGGTGAAGACCTTGATTTGTCTCAATAGCAGCATCTCCTGCAAAACCACACACCAGAAATTTTTTCAAAAATAAAGTACAAAAATAACATAAAACTAAAAACCCAAAGATCTTAATGGGGACAAACGAGAATTACATTGCACAGATCCCATCTCTTTCTCGACCTTGGCCTACATCTCTCGCAAAGCAGCAGCTTCGTCTTCCATTTCCTTCTCTCCATGTCATCCAAATGCTACAGCTTAGAAGATGTAGGAATTAGGAATCATAACAATTAGTTTAGAGTGTCGAGCCAAAATTCCGTTATAGGTGAAAGGAAAATCATCTAATTTACCATAGCTCCTTTCTCGATAACCAAATCAATACTCTGCATCATGTAAATCCTTTGAAAAGTCCTTATAGACTGCAAAAGGTTCATTAAAAACATAAACCTCGATTACCCAAGCATTGATGGAAAAACCAAATTTTGTCAAAATAATTTCAGATAGATTTTAAAAATCTGATAGTCTCTCAATCAATGTCAAAGTAACTTTATGAGTTTTAAAACATGAGGGAACTTTTCAGTAGCATTGAACCATGAAGGTACAAGTAAAGTTATGACAAAAAATATACGGGTAATAAGAACTTACGGCATAACTACATAAACATTTTCATTGTCTTCATAGGTTTCATAGAATTGTACCGGATTCGGATGACCAGTCAGAGCTTGCAATATCTTCACATATCTTCTTACATCCGATATAATGCTCCGATATATCATAAGTAAGGGCATCAGTTCCAATAACCGCTTTTATTCTTTAATGGCTTCTTTTAGTATCCAAACATAAATAAATCAATAGAAGTAAGGGCATCAGTTCTAATAATAGAGTTGAAAACTAAGTATTTTCACTCTAACTTTATTTGTAGATTCTTCAAAAATCCTGAAAAGGGTGATAAAAGGAGAAATCCTATTTGTAGCCACATAAACCTGCAGGACACAAATAAATTAGTGCTTGTTGTTGAACCATGGACTCAGAACATCAAAACACATAGATTCAAAACACACAAGCTCCAGTAGAAGCCACAAACATCAAAATCGTTTGAAATTACCTATGATAATTGGAAGGAATTTGAAGCCTGTTACACAAAAAAATGAAAAGTATGAGTGATATAGTCAAATAATTTTTTTGGAGAAAAACCAAACATAGTATACAATAAAATGTATCAGAAAAATTATAAAAACAGTCATATATCTAGCAGCACAAGTGTATTCTTCTTCCTGCCATAGTTGTTCTCTAAGCTAATAGCTTGGATGATTCATAGAGTGGGCGCAACACATCATGTACTCTCTAGGGCTGATTTCAATAAAGCAAACGTTAATTGAAAGTTACACAAACTTTGCTAAATTTATAGAGTAATAAGTAAAACCAAAATGGGTATTAGAAACCCTAAGCATAAAAATCTAACAAATCAAAACTAAAACTGAATCAAAACCACCAACCTTGAAAACAAAAGTGATGAAAGGAGATCAGAAACGGTGGAGTTGGGTCGGACAATCGTAGATCTGCAAGTTAGTGACTACCAAATTTATAGATCTTCCTTCAAAATACAAAGTTTAAATCACAAACAAATTTTTTAAACCAGAGATCCATTCTGTTACGGCCGCCGCTAGAATCATAAATGAAATAAACACTTTTTCCATACCCTAAACCGAATTCAGATAACGAAAAAGAAAGCGATAACTAAAACGCAAAAGAAAACCAAAATGAAAACGAATACAAACCGATTCAAAAGGGAAAAGATGCGATTGGTGGTGGAGATAGTCGTGCAGTTTCAGGAAGCACCGATGATAGTGATAAACCCGCTAGGGTTCGAAAGGAAAAATGAAAGGGGTTGAGAGAATATGAAAGAACTGTGAAAAGAGAGAGAAAGAGAAACAGGTTAGAGAAACCGTGAAAGAGAGAGGAAGAGGAAAAAGTGAAATTGTAAAATTTCAATATTTTGGGAGGGAAACGACAATGAGAAGAATCCAAATGTTAGTACTCTCTTTATGGAATAGACCAATGAGAAGAATACAATTGGCATATTTGATAATTTCTTTTGTTAATTACCTTGATAACCCTTGTGCAGTGTAAATTAATTTGGTTGGAAGGGTAAAAAAATAATTTTGGTTAACATTTTATTAATGGGTAGATAGTAGATAGTGTCTTTTCCGAGTTTGCACTCAAACTCATTAACATCGTCATGGTTCAATAATTCACTTTGAGTCTTTACAACTTGCACACTTCCCTCTTATTAGGTCTTATCGGTGAGACACCAATGTCCAAACATTTTACACAATCCGCTTCATAGTCACTTAGCATCACACACTTGTTAAGTACTTCCAAACTTCATAATCACTGATATACTCGTGCACTACTATTCATCTCGTTCTAAATAAAAATCCTCATCCTAGCAAAAGACCGCGATAACATTCATAACTCGTGGTCTTACTCTAAATCACATGACATCTTTCGCGTCTAAGTATCGTTCCACTCGGAATCTCAACAAAGTCTTCCTCACATCAATAGGTGTCAGAAATACTCTACAATTCTTCTTTTATACATGTCGTTGCTTTGGCATCACAAATATGACTTTAACCGTTCTAAAACTTATTTCACCTTTACTACTAATTCACTCCTCACTAAAATCCATCGGCACTCAAATCATCTTTATTATCGAACATCTCATCAACTTATTCATCAACAACATGTTCTACTATACTTCGTTTCAAACAATCGCGGTAGTAGGCATTCCTATTCAAAAAGCTTCACGCTTCCTTAGCCGGCTTCAGAATATCTCCTCATAGGATCACTCTACTGTATTTATAACTCTCTCATAAGGTAGAAAATAATCTCTCCTCTTCGTAGGTTCAAACAACACATTAATCCGACACTCGGAACTCAAGATATGAATTTTCCAACGTCATTCAAAATGCAAAATCGACATCATGCAGCGACACTCTAAACGATATCTCCAAAACCCCTCAAATAGTACACTTAATTTCTAAAATTTTTCCTCAAAAAACCTTTGAATTATTCCTTCAATCCGTTCAACTCAGACATCCCGTGCAGTACCAACGAACAAGTCTAGTTCTAAGAACAAGTGTAATCGTAACTTCACCTTTTTCCAACATCATCCTGTTATAACTAAATATGTTACAGCTACTACAACCATTTTTATAACAAATTTCATCTCATTAGGTTTCCAACACTTCAAACGAAACTCAAATCGGATGCCTAGAACTCCAGTTATGAATTCTCGAAGTTTCATAACGATTCAACAACTTTTTCTGCATTTTTCCTATGGAAATTCCGCTCCGAAACTCATCATCTTCAAATCAATAACATTCCAAACAGCCCCTTATCATATCTCTTCGCTCCCAAACTTCTTATAACTTGAGCGACACATTCCATCGCCGAAGTCCGACTTCTAAAACATCACGACAGCAATCCTCTTTGCAACTTGCAACTGAACCTCTTCCGAGAAGCAAAGCTTCTCCTCCACTTCGCTCAAACCAACTCCTGCAACAAAACAAACAAGTTCCGACAGTGATTCACTCACATGTCGCGTACCAAGGGATAATACGCCGACAATATTCAACTGTTGCGCAACTCAACTGACTCGACAATTGGCCGGACGAACCGACCTGCTCTGATACCACTATTGTAACACCCTTCTAAACCCTGCGGCAATTATATAAAAATTTCAGAGTAAACATGAAAACAAGGGCGCCACAATTCAATAAAACAATTTATTATAAGTCATTTATCATGCTTCATTTAGAAACGAATCATCAATTCAGTAAAATCATGTTTCTACACAACGGAATATTCATCATACAGATAAGCATAACATCATCTATGCAACATCCCATAAAATTAATATAATAACAACAGAATAGAGTATCATCGTAGTCTCTAACTAGCGTTCCCCAATGTTACAATATCAGAGCATGACATCGACGCTATACTTAGACAGACTGGCCTATGAGCTATCCTCACCAAAGCCAAAAGTCTCTACTCGCCAATCTGAAAATGTCAATAGTAATGGTGAGTCTCATTCAAATTAACAAATTTTATAGAGTCATAAATAATAACACATCATAGTCACATTATTCACCCAATTGTACCATATACAGATATTCAGACAAGTTTCATCATCACAACAACCAACACATCATCAATATTCATAACACTGGAAAACATCCATTCATGTTATAAAAATCATGCATATGAATGCAACTGACACTGTGCATGTGGTACCAACATCATCAATGGGATTAACCCACCGACTGAACCAACATCATCAAGATATGGCCATGTCAGCACAAATTCCACACAATGGAAATTATGCCCTTCACTGAATCCCCACATCATTCAGGATTCAGCCCTCAACCAATGATTATGAATGAATGCAACATATATAACATACTTATATCATCATCATCATCATCATCAAGTATGTTCATATATATTAGCATCATTCAATTATAATTCAATCATCATCATCATTAAAGAACATACATGTATCTGCATCAATAATTATCATCAATAAGAAAGAACATACATGTATCCACTTCATTCCAAAACAAATCAATCATCATCATACAATTCTCAACAATCATCACATAATAATGTTTTTCAAAACAACATCTTATATTGTCACATTTCATCATAT
This sequence comes from Vicia villosa, assembly GCF_029867415.1. Classification (NCBI taxonomy): domain Eukaryota; kingdom Viridiplantae; phylum Streptophyta; class Magnoliopsida; order Fabales; family Fabaceae; genus Vicia; species Vicia villosa. Next base: position 5,566,079 of record NC_081186.1, read on the forward strand.
ATGTCAGCAATACGTCATCCATCCAACATACAAGATATTCACATCATACTCACATCATCACAAAAACTATCTCATAAGCTTCATCATACCAACAAACAAATCATCGCATGAATCATGTTTTAAACATAGCTTGTATCGTTACTGTGGTGTCGTTTTTTTTACCTCCCCGTTTCACTTGGGAGGACGCCACGCTAGACCCTTCACACGAAATTTGGAAGGAGAATGCGCCCGAGATGGGATGAATTTAGTTTCAGTTCTTCCTACGATATCACACGAACTTTCTTATTGTCCTACGAGTAGGAAAGAGAAAAAATATCTCAACTAAACCCTAGGAGTTTGCTAAGTGTGGGGATTTCACCTAGACTAGAAATTCTGGAGTTCGGGGGGTCGGTTATACATAGGGAAGACTTTAAGCACCCTACATATCCGTAGTACTTTACGGGAACCTTCTCTGTGTCATTATGATTGTGTTTATTGCTTAATGATTGGTAAAGTTTCTCCTTTGTATTAGGAGAGAGAATTGAATTGATTTAAAAGACAGACAGACAGACAGACAAACTGACTATTTTTGGTATTTTAATAGCTCGCTGAGATTCCTTGTGAACCTCATGCCTACATATCCCTAGTGGAAGTCAGAGCTTAATGTAGTTCGGGGAACTAACTAGGGAAATGAATTATTTTTGGTGCCTTGCTTGAAGCTCAAGGTTGAAGCTTTGAATTAAATCTCTGTTTACAGTAAAGAGACATGAAATCATCTTTATAGAGAGGTATTTCTACTATTCCACCACAAAAATTTAAAAGAGTGACCGAATAACTGAATTCATTTCATTAAGAGAGTGACCTTACTTGTGTGTTTGCAAGTATGCTAGTATCTCCTAAATGAAAGAAAGATGCTCGTCCAAATTAGGGAAAGTTAATCACATGTCTGGTTTCACTGCCAGCTCATGCCTTTCAAAATCCTAAATGGGAGACTTGATTAAAATTAAAATGAAATGTGATGTTTGTTTGTATGAAAGTGGTAGAGTAGTAAAAATATCTCTCTATAGAGATAAGCTATGTCTATCTACTGTATAAAAGATTTGACTTTTTAGCTGGCTTGAATGAGGCCTAAGCTTGAGGCTTTTGATTGATTTATTGACTTATTAAAAGATAACTCTACTGGGGAGATTTTTAATTAAGGAGTTTTTGTGTTCTGTACAAAGCCCAGAATTGAGGCTGACTCTAGTTGGAGAGTGTTTATTTAATAGATTTTATTTGGTGTTCTATACAAAGCTCAGAATTGTGGCTGACTCTACTTAGGGAGACTCTATTTTGTGTGCCTTGTACAAAGCCCAAGGTTGTGGCTAACTGCTGAGGATAACTGAGTTTTTAAGACTATGGATGACTCTATTTGTGTGCCTTGTACAAAGCCCAAGGTTGTGGCTGACTCTTAACTGTGAAAGTTATTTAATTTGTGCCTTGTATGAAGCCCAAGGTTGTGGCTACTCTAGCTAGGGGAAAGACTATTTTCTGCCTTGTACAAAGCCCAAGGTTGTGGCAGACTCTTAAAGAAACTGATTATGGAAGACTCTATGGGGAAAAGATCCTAGAGATTAGGAATATTTGACACAGGGAAATATGGTTTATCTGCCTTGTTCAAAGCCCAAGGTTGTGGCTACTTAAAAAGAAAGACTCACTGGGGGAGTTTTATTCTGCTGGAGGTTTTAACAAACTAATTTATTTTTATGTTTTTTGGAAGCTAACCCTTTCCAGGTATTTTGACTCAGCTGGAGAAATTGACTATTAAAAGACTGAACTTTTATCATGTTTTTTGGAGGCTGACCCTTTCCAGGGGTTTTGACTCTTTTAGGGAATTATCTTTTTGAAAGAATGAATCTTTGGATTTGAAGGAGTGATTTTGGAGGCTAACCCTTTCCAGGGGTTTTTGTTGAAATGAAAGAATGATTTGGAGGCTGACCCTTTCCAGGGTTTTTTATTAAAATGAAGGAATGTGTGGAGGCTAACCCTTTCCAGGGGTTTTTATTAAAATGAATGGCAGGAAGATTATCTAGTGGAGACTTCTTGTTTTAAAGCCCAAGATTAAGGCTGACACTGACCGAAGATAAGCAAATAAAGATCCTAGACTATGCTAAGGAAGATTGATGAAGATAAGGGGGACAGAGACTGTCCATGTCTCTCATTCCAAAAAGTGTACTCAATATGAGATTGAGACAATCTTAGCTTGTTTAAAGTCTGGTTTAAAGAATGGAAGAAATTCACCAGGATAGGCTAAAAGGTAACTAAAGACCTGTTCCTATGTTTATAAGAAACCTGATGGGTCCTTGTATACAAGCTCAAGAGGAAGCTGGAAATGCTTTTAAGAAGCCTGTGGGTCCTTGTACAAAGCCCAAGAGGAGGCTAATCGAGGGTCATCGAGGGTCCTTGTTATAGCACAAGAGAAAGCTATGTGGTTTTTGAACTTATTTTGGCTTTAAGCAAATGGGTAAGAGGTTTCACCGGGAATAATTCCTCTTTGGGTGGGTGTGTCCTATTTTTTGTTCTAAGGTTTTTACCAAGATGTTTCACCGGGAATAATTCATCTTGGGGGTTTGAACTACAGATCTCTAATTAGGAAAGAGCCTTCACCGGGAAGACATTCTCAATCCTAGGCCATATTCCTATAATATATATATAGTTTAACTGTCCTAGGGTTTACACTCAAACGTAGTTCTAAACAAATATATAAACAGTTCTATATTTGACAGTAATTTAAATAAAGACTGTAAATTGGAAGCTTGTAAAGCCTAACCTGGATGGAGTGGAGGCCTTTGAAGAAGTATGTACAAAGCCTCAACAACAATTTTGTTGTTTTATTGATAACAGTTGAATATTTGTTATAAACAGTTAAGGATTTTGAAAACAGAAGAAGTGAAGATGGACAAAGGTCACATAGGTGTCTGAAGAGTTTCACCGGGAATAATGCCCTTCAAATACCAGAAGAATGTTTTGAAAATAGAAAGAAGATTTTGTAAATACAGTTTTTGAAAACAAACTAAGAAAAGAAAAAGGTGCTGGGTCTTACACTCTAATAGAGGCCCAATGAAAATGATTTACTATTTATGAGAAACAGTTGAAAAGATACGAGGTTCTGTTGTTTGAAAACCTCGATCGTCTGTTTACTTTGAAAATTTGAAGATAGTTTGAATTTTGACAAAAGTCAACTTAATTAAAGTAAAGACACAATCTATACCTAATTAAGACCTAAATGGTTAGGATTTTATCATAAAATTATTCACAAAGTAGTTAGGTCAAAACAAAATAAAAATGTATATTTAAAGTATTTAAGAAAACACTTAAAACATACTATTTTAAACCTAATAAAAACACATGAAATAAATAATATTTTTATGATTTTTTTGATTATTCACAAAATAGATATGTTAAATGACAAGTGTGTAAAAAAAGAAGTAAAAATGATTTAATTTGATAGGTTAAATGATCATGAGAAGTTGTGAAGAAAATAGGTGAGAAAAGTGATAAAAAATAAGGATTTGTCTCCACCAAGGCTTGAACCCACGCTCCCATGGTTACCACACAAAACAAAGCCAACTGAGCTACACGCTCAGTGTGACTAAAGAGGGATTCCAATTGAATATATGTGAAACACGCGCGTTAAAATGAAAAATAAAAACAAAAGGTCTGTGGGGGGGGATCGAACCCCAGACCTAAGGCATGAGAATGTGAGAGGCGCATGTAACCAAGTGAGCTGAACGATTTAGTCATTCAAAACACACTTCCATATAATTATATTTTAAACTTGCTTCTGAGAATTCAAAAAAACGCGCGCAAAGCAACTTCATCTTCAACCTCACGATTTCAATTTCTGGAAATCCTATCTCCCTCAATTCTCAACTAAATTCAAAGATGTAAAGATGGATTTTTCTCGTTTTTGGACGACGATCATGATGGTGTCCTTCAATTTCATTTATTCTAAGTGTAACATAAAATTCGCAAGCATGAACACTAAGAACCCTAAAACTGAAATTAAACATGAAATACTATATATGTATGATTTGATGCAATTGATTGAGGGTTAATGATCTATGAAGGTGCAGAAACCAACTGGTAACTTCATTTTAAATTTATCATGCGCGAATCATAGAGTTTGAAGCTTTTGAAACTTACCTGAAAAATGAAGATTTGGCTCTGATCAAAGTGTGTTGCAGAGTTGTTGCAACGATCCAAATAGCTTCAATGATCCTCCTGGAAGGTGTTGAGATGCTTAACTTGAACTGAAAGTGCCCAGAACCTCTTGCTCGACCCCAACTGCAACAGCTCCAAGTGAGAGGTGAAGATGATGATTCTCCACGTACAGAAGTGTTTCAGAGGTTTGGATCACCTCTAAATGACTCCCCTAAGGTGTTTGAATACTTAATTCCAAAGGAAGAGCTCTGGTTTGAAGAATCCGAGTCTTCTTGCCATAGAACCTTTGAAAACCTTAAGTATGAAGAAAGAAGAGAGAAAGCAAGAATTTTGTTACTGAGGTATGTACTTGTATTTATAGGCAAATGAATGCAGAGCAATTGGACATCGTGAGCTTGCTTAGTGAAGGAAGTTTGGTTTCTTAAGCATGAAGGAATTCAAAGAATATCCCAAGTGCAATGATGAGCTCTTTGATACCACTCCCTAGCCATCGGTTTTTCTTGATCTTAGGGGACAATTCTGATGCAGAAGTGAGCTCCAATTGGTTGGGAAAAGATTCCTTTGGTGATTCATCAATTTACCATAAATTCCCAAATATAATCATTACATAATCACATGCCTTTGTTTTTGGGAATCTTCTTCAATCCTTATACAATGATGGAAATTGATGTATGGCATGCTTGCAGATGTATTAGAGGTCGTGTAGCATCACTTAGTGAAGCTAATTGCACAAAATTGCAAAGTTCCAAATTGTACATGACTTATAATTTTACCTTATGAGGCCAACTTTGAACAAGCATAACTCCTAGCTCAAAATGAATTTGGAGAAGGTTGAGCACAATTTCGAAAGCCCTAAACATCTACTTCAAATCATTAGTTTGGGGTTTCTTCAGAATCATTTGGGAAAATTGTGAAAAATGAGCCCAAAGTTGGATGAAAACTAGGTTAAAAACACTTAGAAAAATTTCTAAGTTTTTATAACCTAAAGCTTGAAAATTCCAAACCTCTTAAATGATTGATTTCTTGAAAAAAGTTGCATTGTAAGATGTTGTTTTATTTTGCAAGATCTACAACTTTCATGTTGGAAGTATTTTGAGTTGTGTAGGTGAAATTTTGAGTTCCCACAATGCCCTCAAAAACCCTAATTCCCGACTTTTTGCTCCTTGATGAATCTTTTTGAATTTCTTTGGTCATATGACTTTAATAACCATATATTGATGATATTGATCTTTAAAAGTCATGGTTTGACCAAAAATCTTAAAAGTCAAAAGTGATCCTATACAGTTGACTTTTTCCTAATAAAGTGAGATTTTGGACTTTTGTGTGGAATCAAGATCTTCTCCTCAAATGAGTGATGTAAATGGATTATATTGAGGTAGTAGAAGTCCTTGAACTATGTCTTGAGTTTTGGATCCATGTCTTGATTAAAAGTCAACTTTCTTGGTGAATTTGGTCAAAAACCCTAATTGTCGACCAGATGAAATTGATGACTGTGGATCTTGGATTGGAGTGTAATGCCCAATGGATATTGTCATATGAACTATTTTAGAATGATTGAAGTTATTGAGTGATACTTTTGAGTTTTCTAGGGTTCCCCAAATGTGATCCCTGATTTTAGTCCTTGATGGGCTCAAAACCCTAAACTGGTGAGGTAAGCAAACCTGAGTCCAGGTGATGGGTATCTAATCAATCATAGGTGGATAGAATGAAGCTTTTGAGTCCCATAGTTATGTTAGAGACCATCCCTTTTTTTGATTGATCCTTTGCCTGAGTTCTTTTGTTCTTGAACACCCTCGACTAAGTATCAGATGAATAAAGGACTGCTCTGAGTATCTATTTTGTCTTTTGATGAAAAGTTTAAAAGATATGACATCTCAGGGGGGTCAAAAATTAGGGTATGACAGATGCCCCTATTTAAGTTTCTTTTATCTGGAAGGAGAGAGATTAATATCTCGATTGCTTCAGAGTGAAAGAGACTTAAATACTAAAGAATGCCCGAATTTTGGGCGTTCCTGAGATGTTATAGTGATGAAATCTTTGCATGACTTGATCCCGTTGTCGCACTTGGAGGGGAATAGGGAGACAAACTCCTGTAGAAACATGTTATGTGGATTCGGGTGAATGGATGGCAAAGTAACATGCGCACTCCATCTTCTTTAACTAAGTGTTGATACTTAGAAAAAGGTAAACAACCTCCCCTCGTTTCGGATGTCCAAATCTCGAAACTGGTCTAAGTTGTGATTTTGGACAATATCTCAGATAAAGAGAAATTCTCCAAAGATTTGTTTCCTCATCAAACTTCTCATCAGCACTCAGAGATGAGATGCCATTTGATGGAAATAAAGAAACTTCATCATCTTTTTGGAAGATATCTCTGATGAAGAGAAAATCTCCAAGGGTTGTTTCCTCATCAAACTTCTCATCAGCACTTGGAGATGAGATGCCATTTGATGGTAATAAAGAAACTTCAAAGGTTTGTTTCCTCATCAAACTTCTCATCAGCACTTGGAGACGAGACGCCATTTGATGGTAATAAAGAAACTTCAAAGGTTTGTTTCCTCATCAAACTTCTCATCAGCACTTGGAGACGAGACGCCATTTGATGGTAATAAAGAAACTTCAATGGTTTGTTTCCTCATCAAACTTCTCATCAGCACTTGGAGATGAGACGCCATTTGATGGTAATAAAGAAACTTCACCATCTTTTCTTCCGACTTGACGTCTTTGAATGAATGTCATATGGCCTCATGATCTTTTGAGGGGCTAATGACTTTGCTTGAAAGCGGACGAACTGTTTTCGGGACGAAAACCACCATTCGTCGACTTATGCCGGGGAATTAACAAACTGTTTTCCTAGGAGGAAAACTGCCATTTGTCGACTGCTAGGGGAATCAAACTGTCTTCTACTGAAAGAGACTGCCATTTGTTGACCCTGTCATGAAAAGAAAGTGAGCAAACTGTCTTCTGCTGAAAGAGACTGCCATTTGCGGACTTTGTTGACAATTTTTTAAGCGAAACGAACTGTCTTCATGAGGAAGGCTGCCATTCGTTATTTTTGCCCGCAAAAAAAATGAGTGAACTGTCTTCTGCTGAAAGAGACTGCCATTCACTAACTCCGCTGGGGATCATTTGTCGATCCGCTGGGGTGGAAACAAATCGTTTTTTGAGGTAAAAACTGTCGCTTGTCAACTTTGCCGGAGAATCAGAGTTATTTTCCTGATGCAAATTGTCATCCATTGACCTTGCTGGGTATATGCAACGACTCTATGAGGAATGGCGAATGCGAAACAAACTATCTTATCTGAAGAAAGATGTCGAGTGTCGCTCTGCGGGAGAACCTTAGCTGGGGAACTCCAAAAGTGAACAAACTATCTATTTAAAGGAGATTGCCATTTGTTGACTTTTTTGGGGAGATCCTTATGTATGAATCGTTGTCTTGAAGAAGAAAGTTCCTCAACAACTTGTAGGGGAAACTCGAGTACATGCCTCAGTGGCTTGGGCATTAACATGATCAAAGCCCAACTAGACTATGCTGACTATGCAATTATGATGTGATGTATGAATATTATAAAATGTAAAACAAATGTGAATAGAATTGTCGCGAATGTGAAATCCTATAATACGATTTAAATTTTGGTGATGATCAGAAGATGTCTTCTTCTTGAAATGCACTCCATTAGGGATATCTGGTTATTAGTTGCCCGCTGGTTGGAAGTGAGTGATATGATTTAAAGTGAAGACCTGTCATCGGGAGATGTTCGTAAAGCGACCTCATGGGGAAATCTGGGTTCCCGGAGTCTCAACCGTTCTTGGAGCAACTGTTTGCATTCTTCCTATTGTTTGTAAACCTTAGAAAGAAATTTCACCTTTATTTTTGCAAATAAATTCATTTTATTTTATGAAAACATTTGTTTCAAGAAAATGATTGTTTAAACTTAAAATGCATTTTAAGAAACTGAATAAGACTCGATTGCAAAGAAAAGCACAAGGCTCAAATTATTATTTATGGAATGGTAACCAGCCAAATGCTTGATTCCATGGAGTATTTACAAAGTTGGAAATTGGTAATTTTCGGGAAAAGGGCTACGATGAAACGTGAAGACCGTTATCTTTCCCTTCCACTCTGAATTGCGCTGTATTCGTGCTTCGTAGAAGATGACCTACTGATGATGAATACTCCGTTATGGATTTCGAATGATCAAGTTTGTCCTGAACACAATTACTTGCCATTTATCCCTAACTGTTGCGTAAACTACCCCTTTCGGGTTTTAAGTCTACCGGGATTGATTATATATAATTTTGTATGTCTCTAATTTTTGCCTGAACTGCCCTTTCAGGTTTTCGATTCACCGAGACGCTCTTTTTTGCCTAAGCCGCTCTTTGCGAGTTTTCAACTTAGCGAGCTGTTTTTTTTATTTAGGCAAAGTATTTCTTGACTGCGTCGACATTCACAGGACGGGTGAATTCTTCTCCATCCATAGTCGCGAGTATTAAGGCTCCTCCTGAGAAAGCTCTCTTGACCATGTATGGGCCGTCATAATTGGGAGTCCATTTCCCTCTCGAATCTGTGAAAAAAGATTGAATCTTTTTGAGTACAAGGTCGCCTTCTTTGATTGTGCGAGGTCGAACCTTTTTGTCGAAAGCTTTCTTCATTCTTTGTTGATATAGCTGTCCGTGGCATAAAGCTGTCATGCGCTTTTCTTCGATTAAGTTCAATTCATCGAATCTGCTTTGACACCACTCGGCTTCTGTTAATTTTGCCTCCATCAAGACTCTCATTGATGGGATTCCAACCTCTATGGGTAGGACTGCCTCCATGCCATATACAAGGGAGAAAGGAGTTGCTCCAGTCGAAGTACATACTGATGTACGGTAACCATGAAGAGCAAATGGGAGCATTTCATGCCAATCTTTGTAAGTGATGACCATCTTCTGAATGATTTTCTTGATATTCTTGTTAGCTGCTTCTACAGCTCCATTCATCTTTGGTCTGTAAGGAGATGAGTTGTGATGTTCAATCTTGAATTCTTCACAAAGCTCCTTCATCATTTTGTTATTCAAATTTGACCCATTGTCAGTGATTATCCTGCTAGGAATGCCGTAGCGACATATGATGTGATTCTTGATAAACCTGACGACAACTTGTCTTGTGACGTTTGCATATGAAGCTGCTTCAACCCACTTGGTGAAATAGTCTATGGCTACCAAGATAAAGCGATGTCCGTTGGACGCTTTCGGCTCAATCATTCCAATCATGTCGATTCCCCACATGGAGAAAGGCCAAGGGGAAGAGAGTATGTTGAGAAGATATGGTGGCACGTGAACTCTATCGGCGTAGATCTGGCATTTGTGACATCTCTTCGCATGCTGGTAGCAATCTGACTCCATCTTCAGCCAATAATATCCTGCTCTCAGTATTTTCCTTGTCATGGTGTGTCCATTGGTGTGAGTACCAAAGGAACCTTCATGTATTTCTCTCATGAGTGCTTCTGCTTCTTTCTTGTCAACGCATCTTAGCAAAACCATGTCGAAGTTTCTCTTGTACAGAACATCTTCATTCAGGAAGAATCTGCCAGCTAACCTTCTTAAAGTCTTTCTATCTTTCTTTGATGCCCCAAGAGGGTACACTTGCCTTTGAAGAAAGTTCTTGATGTCGTGATACCACAGTTTGTCGTCGATGATTGCTTCTACTGTGAAAACATGAGCGGGCCTATCTAGGCGCATAACATCGATATGAGGAATGTCATTCCAATGATTAATCCTAATCATGGAAGAAAGTGTGGCTAATGCATCAGCCAAGTTATTTTCTTCACGAGGAATGTGATGAAAATCTACCCTGTCGAAGAATGGTAACAATCTTCTCGCGTAGTCTTTGTAAGGGATTAGCCCAGGCTGGCGTGTTTCCCATTCTCCTTTGATTTGATTGATGACCAAAGCAGAATCTCCGTATACATCCAAGTGTTTTATTCTTAGATCCACGTCTTCTTCGAGACCCATGATGCAAGCTTCATACTCGGCCTCATTGTTTGTGCATTTGAAAGTTAATATGGCGGTAAATGGAATATGGGTACCCTGAGGTGTAACAATGATTGCCCCAATTCCTCGTCCATAAGCATTGACAGCTCCGTCAAAAATTAAGCCCCACTGGGATCCTATCTCAGGTCCCTCGTCTGGTAGTGGCTCGTCGTAGTCTTTCATCTTGAGGTACATGACGTCCTCGTCTGGAAAGTCAAAACTGGTTGATTCATGACCATTGAGTGGATGGTGAGCCAGGTGCTCAGCTAGGATGCTTCCTTTCACGGCTTTCTGTGCATGATACTCGATGTCATATTTTGATAACAACATCTGCCAACGGGCAATTCTCCCAGTTAAAGCAGGCTTCTCAAAGATGTACTTGATCGGATCCATATGAGAATCATGTACTGGCAGAGACGCTTGGCAGCCCAGGCCAAAGCACAACAGGTTTTCTCAAGCATGGAGTAGCGGGATTCACAGTCAGTGAATTTCTTGCTCAGGTAGTAGATGGCATGCTCTTTTCTCTTTGTCTCGTCTTGCTGTCCAAGAACACAACCCATGGAATCTTCTAAGACGGTTAAGTACATTATCAAAGGTCTTCCTTCCACTGGAGGAGACAAGATGGGTGGTTCGAGCAGATATTCCTTAATTCTGTCGAACGATTTCTGACAATCGTCTGTCCAGACGCAACTTTGATTTTTCCGTAGAAGTTTGAAAATTGGAGCACAAATTGCAGTCATGAGATATATGAATCTCGAGATGTAATTCAGACGTCCAAGAAATCCTCTAACTTGTTTCTCGGTTCTGGGTGAAGGCATTTCTTGAATTTCCTTGACTTTGTCTGGATCCACTTCAATTCCTCGTTTGCTGACGATGAAACCAAGGAGTTTTCCTGAGTAGACACCAAAGGTACACTTGTTGGGATTCAGGCGAAGCTGAAATTTCCGTAAGCGTTGAAATAACTTTGTCAGATTCTGTATGTGATCCTCCTCATTCTCTGACTTGGCGATCATGTCATCCACATAGACTTCCACTTCCTTATGCATCATGTCGTGGAAAAGTGTAGTCATGGCTCTTTGATAAGTTGCCCCTGCGTTCTTTAGTCCAAAAGGCATAACACGATAGCAGAACGTGCCCCAAGGGGTGATGAAAGCTGTTTTCTCCATATCTTCATGTGCCATTTTGATCTGGTTGTATCCCGAAAATCCATCCATGAATGAGAAAACTTTGGATTTTGCTGTACTGTCAACCAACATGTCAATATGTGGTAAAGGAAAGTCATCCTTAGGGCTAGCTTTGTTCAAATCTCTGTAGTCGACGCACATGCGGACTATAACACCCTTCTAAACCCCGCGGAAATTTTTTCAAAAATTAGAGTAAAAAATGAGAAAGGGCATTACAACTCCAATAAAATAAATAAACATTCATGTCATGCCATATAAGGAACGATAAACCAAAATTATTCAGGTAGCATGTTAACACAGCGGAATATTCTTAACAACTGAATAATCAAACAACCGGAGTCATAGACTCATAATTCAACCATAAACCACAAACAAAACAGAAGTTTATCATTCAACTCTAAAATAACGTTCCCGGTGTTACACGACCAGAGCATGACACAGACCCAACTGACTCTAACGAACTACTTGACGAGCTAATCCTCACCAAGTACACAAGCTACTCATCAATCTGAAAAATAACAACAGTAAGGGTGAGTTTCATTCGCATTAACAAATGTTATAGGAATATAAACAATACAACTTCATCCATACATTATTCACCCAAATCAATTATATTCAAATCGCATAGCAACATTTATCAAATACAGTCATTCATACCAAAATACACACAAATTGCAACATTGGACAACTTCCATTCATGTTACAATTATACACAACAACCTAATGCAATGCAACTAATGCATGTGGTACCAATCATGGGATAACCCATCTCACCGATCCACCACCATAAAGATTCGGCTACTTCTCTCGCTAATTCCACACAATGGGAATTAGCTACCACTGTCCCACCACCATAAGGGATACAGCCCACAACATGATTATGAAATGCATGCATCAACCACGACATGCTCATCATTAACATCCACCAACAATTCATAATCATTCATATCACAACATACAAGCATAATAATATCACAACCATTTGATATTCACTACGACATAATACATTTAACACCACAAATATATTATCATCTCATCAATCGTAATAGCTAGAAACACCGCATAGCATGTTCGTACCATTACTTAAACGATCACCAAACACAATCCACAAAACCAACAAGAAATGATTTTTAAATTATAATCCCCTAATATACATCATAAAATAGGGCATTAATTCATCTACCAGGTACTCGAAACGGCGTACAAAAAGGATTAACGGTTTAAAAGTTACGGATATTTAAAAATGAGTATTTTTCCAAAAAGCTTCAGTGGTAACCGGTTACCTGAATGATGTAACCGGTTACATCACTAACAGTAACTTTTATTTTTCAATTTCGCCCAGTGGTAACCGGTTACCTAAATGATGTAACCGGTTACATCATCGTGAAATGCAGTTCTTCGCCTGTTTGAGACCATGTAATCGGTTACTTCCCTCATGTAACCGGTTACATTACTGATATAGCAGAAAAATCACTTTTCTGCAGCACTGTTTTCATCCCAAGTGCGAACCCAATCATCTCAACACGTCCAAAATCTCATCACAGCACGAAAATGCACATTTATACATGCTTCTAACAGGTGTTAACATCAATAATCAACATCAAACATCATTCACAACAACTCAATTGCATCATACATCATAATTTGAACCTAAAGTTCTACAAACCCCAAAACCCCAAACACCGACATATAATCCAATTCGGAATCCTAACATACGAATTCAACTGAATCATTCATAATACCCATAATAGAGGTTAATGAGAAGAATCCCCCCTTACCTCGATGTCGAATTCTTGGATGCTCTTTCTCTTCGCACTTGCTCTTCTCCCAATTTCACGTTCAATCTCCTCTGCTCCCTTTTTGGTTCTCTTTTCACAAAATACCCTCTTTTCTATTTTTATGAAAATATAACTTTATTTTAGAAAAGGGCTTTGCAACTGATACACCCCCCAACTGCTACTAGCAACACTGGCCCATTAGCCTTATTTCATCCATATTCCCAAATAATCCAATTTAATTCTAATATTTAATAAAAAAATTAATTAAATTAAATAAAGAATTTTATGGGGTGTTACATCCCTCCCCCACTAGAAAAGTTTTCGTCCTCGAAAACATACCTTAGGCAAAGAGTTACGGGTAGGAGTCCTTCATCTGGCTCTCCAATTCCCATGTAACATTCCCACCGGCTGGTCCTCCCCAAGCTACTCTGACCAACGCTATCTCCTTGCCACGCAATTGTTTCACCTTCCGATCCTCAATCCTCATAGGCAAAGCTTCAACTGTCAGATTATGCTTTACCTGTACATCATCCACTTGGATCACATTAGATGGATCAGCAATGTATTTCCTCAACTGCGACACATGGAATACATCATGCAGATTCGCAAGTGTCGGTGGCAACGCAATGCGATACGCCACCTCTCCCACTCTTTCTGAAATCTGAAACGGACCAATAAAACGCGGAGTCAACTTCCTTGACTTTAGAGCTCGTCCGATACCAGTCATAGGAGTAACTCTCATAAACACATGATCTCCTTCTTGATACTCAAGTGTTCTCCGTCTCTTGTCATGATAGCTGTTCTGACGACTCTGAGAAGCCTTCATCTTCTCTTGAATCATCTTAATCTTTTCAGTCGTTTCTTGAACAATCTCTGGTCCAATCACCACACTTTCGCCAGATTCGTACCAACATAAAGGCGTTCTACACCTCCGACCATACAAAGCTTCAAACGGAGCCATACCAATGCTCGAGTGAAAATTATTATTGTAGGTAAATTCGATCAAGGGTAGATAACTATCCCAAGTACCACCTCTTTCCAACACACAAGCACGCAATAAATCTTCTAGCGATTGAATAGTTCTTTCCGTCTGTCCATCCGTCTGCGGATGATAAGCAGAACTCAGTCTCAGCTTAGTACCCATAGCCTTCTGCAACCCTTCCCAAAATTTGGATGTAAACCTTGGATCTCTATCTGACACGATACTCGAAGGAATACCATGTAAACTCACTATCTTCTCAATGTACAATTGAGCCAGCTTCTCCATTGGGTAATCCATTCTCATTGGTATAAAGTGAGCAGACTTAGTCAACCTATCCACTATGACCCAAATGGCTTCATAGTTCTTCACCGTCCTCGGCAACCCAGAAAAAAATCCATAGATATACTATCCCACTTCCATTCCGGAATAAATAACGGTTGCATAGCTCCATATGGTTTCTGATGCTCAATCTTCGACTTCTAACAAGTTAAACAAGCATAGACAAATTCAGCTATTTCCTTTTTCATTCCAGGCCACCAAAACAGCTTCTTCAAATCATGATACATCTTGGTTGCACCAGGATGTATGCTCAATCCACTACGATGTCCTTCTTCGAGAATACTCTTCCTCAATTCGGAAACATTAGGAACACAAACACGATTACCAAACCTTATAATACCATTCTCGTCGATTCTGAATTCACCTCCCTTGCCTTGGTTAATTAGAGTCAATTTATCCACTAACTCTACATCAACTTTCTGACCCTCTCGAATCTCTTCCAGAATGCCACTAGTCAGCTTCAGCATGCCCAACTTAACACTAACAGGAGTGCCTTCGCATACTAAACTCAAATCTCTGAATTGTTCAATTAAATCCAATTCTCTCGCCATAAGCATAGACATATGCAAGGACTTCCTACTCAAAGCATCGGCAACCACATTTGCTTTACCCGGATGGTAATTTAGCCCAAAATCGTAATCCTTGAGGAACTCTAACCATCTCCTTTGCCTCATATTCAGCTCTTTTTGATCAAAGAGATACTTCAGGATCTTGTGGTCACTAAACACTTCAAACCTCGAACCATACAGATAGTGTCTCCACAATTTCAACACAAATACCACTGCTGCCAACTCTAAGTCATGAGTCAGATAGTTTCTCTCATGTACCTTGAGTTGCCTCGACGCATACGTGACTACCTATTGATTCTGCATAGTACACCTCCTAATCCCAACAATGAAGCATCACAATATACAACAAAAGATTCCGCCGGATTCGGCAAAATCAAGATCGGCGCACTAGTCAATCTCCTTTTCAATTCTTGGAATCCTTCTTCACATTTCGAATCCCAGATGAATGCTTGACCCTTCCTAGTCAACTTAGTTAACGGTAACGCTAACTTCGAGAAACCTTCAATGAACTTTCTATAGTAACCCGCAAGACCAAGGAAACTACGGATTTCGAAAACTGACTTCGGAGCTTCCCATTGAGACACTGCTTCTACTTTCGTTGGGTCAACGGCAATATCATCTTTAGAAATTACATGCCCAAGAAAGCTTACTTCACTTAGCCAGAACTCACACTTTGACAGTTTTGCACAAAGTTTCTTTTCCTTCAGTAGTTCTAATACCACTCTCAGATGCTCTGCATGTTCTTCTTCACTCTTAGAATATATTAGAATATCATCGATAAATACCACTACAAACTGATCCAGATAAGGATGGAAGATCCTATTCATATACTCCATGAAAACCCCCGGCGCATTAGTCACCCCAAATGGCATCACTGTATATTCGTAATGACCATACCTTGTTCTAAATGCCGTTTTCTGAATATCGTCCGTCTTCACCCAAATCTGATGATATCCCGACCTCAAGTCAATTTTGCTAAACACACTCGCACCAACCAGTTGATCCATCAAATCATCAATCCTCGGCAATGGATACCGATTCTTGATAGTAACTTTATTCAGCTGTCTATAATCCACACACAGTCTCATAGAGCCTTCTTTCTTCTTTACCAACAACACCGGCGCACCCCACGGCGACACACTAGGACGAATGAATTCTTTTTCCAGTAACTCTTCCAGTTGACTCTTCAATTCTGCTAATTCAGATGCCGACATACGATACGGCGCCATCGACACAGGACTAGTTCCAGGAACTAACTCAATAGCAAATTCTACCTCCCTCTCTGGCGGTAACTCTCTTACATCTTCTGGAAAAACTTCTGGGAATTCACATACTACTGGTAAATCACTACTCACCGCTTTCTTCTCCACTTCCATGGATGCAATCAACATAAACACGGCAGCCCCGTCCTTCATGGCTTCATCCACTTGTCTAGCAGTCATTGCTAAATCCTCGACACTGACATCTTCAGGAAAAATAACTGTCTTCGTGAAACAGTTGATATGAACCTGATTAAATTGCAACCAATTCATACCCAGGATGACATCAAGTTGTTCCAACGGAATGCATACTAAGTCCATTCCGAACTCTCTACCAAAAATATCAATTGGACAGTTCAAACAGGCAAACGAAGTAGTCACTGAACCCGACGCAGGAGTGTCAATGATCATACTTCCATGAATATCAGATATTTCCAAGTTCAAACGTTTAGCACAATCCAATGAAATAAACGAGTGAGTTGTTCCAGTATCTATTATTGCAATTAAAGGAGTGCCATGGATGAAACACGTACCTTTAATCAATCGATCCTCTGGAGTAGTCTCTGAACCTGACAAAGCGAAAACTTTACCCCCAGCTTGATTCTTCTTTGGCTTAGGACACTGTGGACTAATATGGCCCTCTTCACCACAGTTATAACAAGTCACGGTCCTTCCTTTGCAGTCAACAGCAATGTAGCCTGCTTTACCACACCGGTAGCACTTCTTCTCTTCGCTTTTGCACTCGTGAACACGATGTCCCGGTTCTCCACACTTAAAGCACTTAACAGGGGCACTAGAGTCTCCCCCACTAGGCTTCTTCCAACTTCTAGCTTTATAATTACCTCTACCATATGGTCTACCACGGTCCATAGGCTTCTTCCCTTTCCTGTCAACTGACTCGCGGGAGTGAGATGACTTCAGCTTCAGGTTATCCTCTTCATAGATTCTACTACAATCTACCAAATCAGCAAACCAACGAATCCTTTGGTACCTGATTCCCTGCTTAATTTCATCACGGAGACCATTCTCGAACTTAACACATTTCGAAAATTCGCTCGCTTCATCATTGTTATAGTGGATATAGTACTTGGCCAGCTCAACAAACTTTGAAGCATATTCCGGTACTGTCATGTTACCTTGTGTCAGCTCCAAAAACTCAACTTCTTTCTTGCCTCGAATATCCTCAGGAAAGTACCTCCTCAGGAATTCTTTCCTGAATACAGCCCAAGTAATCGCTACACCTGCAGATTCAAGTTCATCTCTACTAGCCATCCACCAATCATCAGCTTCTTCAGACAGCATGTGAGTCCCATACCTCACCTTCAGATTTTCAGCACAATCGATCACTCCGAAGATCCTTTCAATTTCCTTCAGCCACCTCTGAGCGCCTTCGGGATCGTGCGTGCCTTTGAACAAAGGAGGATTGTTCCTCTGAAAACTGTTCAGCTGCCTGTCAGCACCAATACCAGCTCCATTGGCATTCCCTCCCAACACACCAGCAATCATGCCCAGAGCCTCAGCGATCGCGTCATCATTTCTTCCTCCTCTTCCGGCCATTGTTCTGCTAAATATCAAACAATATTCATTAGAACAAGAAGTATCGACAGTGTCAACCTTACACTAGTCGTATATGAAGGATTAACCGACTCTAAGACTCTGACTCAAACGACCGACTATGCTCTGATACCACTATTGTAACACCCTTCTAAACCCCGCGGAAATTTTTTCAAAAATCAGAGTAAAACATGAGAAAGGGCATTACAACTCCAATAAAATAAATAAACATTCATGTCATGCCATATAAGGAACGATAAACCAAAATTATTCAGGTAGCATGTTAACACAGCGGAATATTCTTAACAACTGAATAATCAAACAACCGGAGTCATAGACTCATAATTCAACCATAAACCATAAACAAAACAGAAGTTTATCAGCCAACTCTAAAATAACGTTCCCGGTGTTACACGACCAGAGAATGACACAGACCCAACTGACTCTAACGAACTACTTGACGAGCTAATCCTCACCAAGTACACAAGCTACTCCTCAATCTAAAAAATAACAACAGTAAGGGTGAGTTTCATTCGCATTAACAAATGTTATAGGAATATAAACAATACAACTTCATCCATACATTATTCACCCAAATCAATTATATTCAAATCGCATAGCAACATTTATCAAATACAGTCATTCATACCAAAATACACACAAATTGCAACAATGGACAACTTCCATTTCATGTTACAATTATACACAACAACCTAATGCAATGCAACTAATGCATGTGGTACCAATCATGGGATAACCCATCTCACCGATCCACCACCATAAAGATTCGGCTACTTCTCTCGCTAATTCCACACAATGGGAATTAGCTACCGCTGTCCCACCACCATAAGGGATACAGCCCACAACATGATTATGAAATGCATGCATCAACCACGACATGCTCATCATTAACATCCACCAACAATTCATAATCATTCATATCACAACATACAAGCATAATAATATCACAACCATTTGATATCCACTACGACATAATACATTTAACACCACAAATATATTATCATCTCATCAATCGTAATAGCTAGAAACACCGCATAGCATGTTCGTACCATTACTTAAACGATCACCAAACACAATCCACAAAACCAACAAGAAATGATTTTTAAATTATAATCCCCTAATATACATAATAAAATAGGGCATTAATTCATCTACCAGGTACTCGAAACGGCGTACAAAAAGGATTAACGGTTTAAAAGTTACGGATATTTAAAAATGAGTATTTTTCCAAAAAGCTTCAGTGGTAACCGGTTACCTGAATGATGTAACCGGTTACATCACTGACAGTAACTTTTATTTTTCAATTTCGCCCAGTGGTAACCGGTTACCTAAATGATGTAACCGGTTACATCATCGCGAAACGCAGTTCTTCGCCTGTTTGAGACCATGTAATCGGTTACTTCCCTCATGTAACCGGTTACATTACTGATATAGCAGAAAAATCACTTTTCTGCAGCACTGTTTTCATCCCAAGTGCGAACCCAATCATCTCAACACGTCCAAAATCTCATCACAGCACGAAAATGCACATTTATACATGCTTCTAACAGGTGTTAACATCAGTAATCAACATCAAACATCATTCACAACAACTCAATTGCATCATACATCATAATTTGAACCTAAAGTTCTACAAACCCCAAAACCCCAAACACCGACATATAATCCAGTTCGGAATCCTAACATACGAATTCAACTGAATCATTCATAATACCCATAATAGAGGTTAATGAGAAGAATCCCCCCTTACCTCGATGTCGAATTCTTGGATGCTCTTTCTCTTCGCACTTGCTCTTCTCCCAATTTCACGTTCAATCTCCTCTGCTCCCTTTTTGGTTCTCTTTTCACAAAATACCCTCTTTTCTATTTTTATGAAAATATAACTTTATTTTAGAAAAGGGCTTTGCAACTGATACACCCCCCAACTGCTACTAGCAACACTGGCCCATTAGCCTTATTTCATCCATATTCCCAAATAATCCAATTTAATTCTAATATTTAATAAAAAAATTAATTAAATTAAATAAAGAATTTTATGGGGTGTTACACGGACTTTTCCGTCTTTCTTAGGAACGGGAACAATGTTAGCTAACCACTGAGGGTATTCTGAAGTGACGAGGAAACCAACGTTGATTTGCTTTTGAACTTCCTCTTTGATTTTCATAGCCATCTCCGGATGAGTTCTTCTCAATTTTTGCTTGACCGGAGGGCATTATGCTTTTAACGGTAAGTGATGCTCCACTATACTGGTATCCAACCCTTGCATATCCTGATAAGACCAAGCGAAGACATCTGAGAATTCTTTGAGCAGCTGTCTCAAATTCGCTCTGATTTCTGAACTGAGCGAAGCTCCAATCTTAACCTCTTTTCTGTTTCCATCGGAACCAAGGTTAATGATCTCTAGAGGCTCATTGTATGGCTGAATGGCCTCTTCCTTTTGTTGAAGTAACCGTGAAATTTCCTTTGATATTTCTTCGTCTTCTTCTTCCTCTGCCTCGAATATAGGAAACCCAAAACTTGGAGAAGTCATACGGTCGTACGTTTCAACGGGGTATTTTATGATTAATCTGCATATGTGTGATAAGTTTTATTTAGACAACGAGGGAAGACTCGGTGTATGCAGTTAATGGAATTTTTGATGTTTTTTAAGGGTGTTTTTTTAGGATTACCAATTTCCGAAAAAAGAAAAAGAAAAACTAATGAAGGAACAAAATGACATTTTTATTTATTGACAGTCATTTCTTGAAACAAAGACCCTATAAAACAAAACTCTATTGCTTTGGGCGAAGCAAAGAGGGACATTTTCCTAAGAAATAGTAAAATGCAAAGCCCTATGAAACATCTCTTCACACTGGGCTATGGTGAGAGGACAAAATAACGGTGAACGTTCCTACTTAGGAGTGCGAACAACAGTTGAAACTTCAACAGCTGTCCAATAGTGGCGAACCCCATTGTGCACTAGGTAATATGGAACCTTAGGCTTAAGCTGGCCTGTGGTAGTTCTTGATTTACCGATCACTGTCTTTGCAACACTCAGACGATCTTCTTCTACTTCAGCAGACTGAGCGGTGTGAGCATACCCATTTCCAAGTGGAGTATGTTGGTTTTTCTTTTGAGGAAACTTCCAATCTTCTGAATGGAGAGACTCGTTGCCGGAGACACTTTCGAGATCATCCTCTTCTGTATTTTGGTCTTGCTCTTCTCCCAAGATGGCATTGACTAGATATGTGAACACTAAATCCGTAGCCTCGGAGGGTGACTTGGGGATATAATCCTCAATGATGACTTCACCAGATGCTGATGATGAATAGCAAGGGTTATACATCTCTTTTGGCTGAGAGAGGTACTCATAATCAATGTTCCATCCAGTTGGAACAATGTCTTCAAGAGAGATTCTTGAACTTTCAGGAGCGGAGTATTTCACCATGTAGTCAAACTTTCCGCTTGTTTCTCCTAATGTGTCCCAAGTTTCTTCGGGGATAGGAGGAACTTCTTCTGATGAACCATGACTTCTGGTGGTGAAGCTGTTAGTAACTTCATCACTGATTGGTTGAGTCTTACTTTCAGATCCTTTAGTCGGATAACAACAAGGTGAATCAGACTCTGATAGGGCTATGTATCCTGCCTCGAGAAGATAGGACATACATTCCACTTCAAAATTCTCATCGGGGTCTTCTGTACCGATGGTATTGACTGTTTGTTGAACAAGTTGAAGAAAACCTCCATTGCGGAAAGTTTCTTGAATTGGGAGAACTACCTCAATTCCTGGAATAGCCTTTGATGATGTTGGAAAGAATCCAACTCCTGTTCTGTTCTTGTTGTTGGCAGGAATATCAATGTGCCCCAACCACTGGTAGTGCCATCCTTTACAACTTGGATTTCATCTTTGTAGGAAAAAATAGACGTTGCTTTCTCTTTTCCTTTTTCCTTGTCCAAGGAAAGTGCTTGGAATTTAGTTCCAACAACTTCTTTTGGTTCTATGTCGGAGAATGATGACAGGTTGCTGATGATCAAAGCTCGGTCTCCACATACGGTTACCAATTTGTCATTTCTTATGAACTTCAGTTTCTGATGAAGTGTGGAAGTAATTTCCCCAGCCTCATGAATCCATGGGCGACCTAGCAAACAACTGTATTGTGCCGGGATATCCATAACTTGGAAAGTGATTTTGAACGTCTGAGGTCCAATAGTTATGGGAAGATCTACTTCTCCAAAAACTGACTTTCTTGATCCATCAAATGCTTTGACGATGACGTGACTGTCCCTTAGCGGGTAATCTTTGAAGGATAATCTTGATAATGTTGATCTAGGCATGACGTTGAGAGAGGATCCATTGTCTATTAGGACTCCTGTGAGTACATCACCCATGCAGCCAACTGAGATGTGAAGTGGAAGATTATGGTCCACTCCTTCTTCAGGAAGATCTTCATCATAGAAACTCAGGCTAGTTCCTGCGAAGATGTTGGCAATGATACTGTTGAATTGTTCTACAGTAACACTTGGTTCTACGAAAGCTTGTTCCAAAACTTTCTGTAGAGCTTCCCTATGAGCTTCAGAACTCAATAGTAGGGAGAGAACAGATATCATAGACGGAGTATGTAGCAGCTGGTCTACAATGTTGTATTCACTTCTCTGGATTAACTTCAAGATCTCATCATTTTCTTTCGCTTGAACAGCATTGGTCGGATGATCGTCTTGTCTATGTGGCACTTCTTCCGAAGGCTTTTCCACATTTTCTGTTGCTCTGTTGAAGACTCGTCCACTTCTGGTGACTCGACTAACGTCAGCAATGTTGACAACAAATGGTAATGGTATTTCCTTACCATTTTCAATGAACGTAGCATTGTACTTGTATGGTATAGCCTTGCTGGAATCATACGGTACAGGACCCGGTAAGTAGATGACTAACGGAGCAATTGCTGTCTTCCTGCTGTCATATTTGACTTGCATAGGTTCAACTTGATTAATTTCAGGAGATACGGTAAAGACTTCGTCATCTTCTCTGTTGGCAAGGACTGTAATGGTGCTATCGTCAATCAGTTTCTGAATGTCATTGCGAACGCGCAAACATCCTCGTGAATTTCTTCGACATATTCTGCATCTACTGTAAGGATTGAAATCCGTTCCAAAGTAAGCAAGTCCATTTAAAGTCTTATGGAATCTGACTACCGATCCTTCTTGATCTTCAACTTTGTAGATTTTGTACTCTCTTGGACATCCTTGAACGATGTTGATGTCGTGTTCAGTTTTGACTCGAATGTGTTGAATCCATCCTAAGTCCATTTGTTCTTGTAATGCAGCTTGAAATACAGCACATCCTTGATTATTCTTTGGACAAATTTCACATGTGAAGTAGTTGTGAGGTGGTACATGACCATATCCAGCTTGTCTAGCGTGCATTTTGACGAGATTTTCCCCTATCTGACAAACGTCGTAGATTTGAATGACATTGGGGTGTTGATCTATCAAATTTACAGAAGCTTCTTTATGCTGCGACAAAGGATTTGCTTGGACGTTAGGATTAGTGTCTTTGAAAGATAGCATTCCACTCTTCACTAATCTTTGGACGTCAGCCTTGAAACTGAAACATCTCTCAATGTTGTGACCTGGTGCCCCCTGATGATAGGGACAAGATTGATCAGCCTTGAACCAAGATGATGATTCATTTACAGGATTTGAAGGGCTCTTTGTCTGAATGAGTCCTTTCGCCAGTAGTGTTGGAAATAATTCCGCATATGGCATTGGTATGGGATCAAAGGCAGGATACCTTGGAATCCAATTGTTGTTGAAATTTGGAGATCAAACCTGCTGCTAAGGTTGCTGCGACCTTTGTTGAAATGGTTGTTGCGAAACCTGAGGTTGATAAGCTGGCGCTGAGTTAAGAACCGGAGTTACTGTAGCAACCTGAGGTGAAAACTTCTTCTTTGCTTTGTGCAAGACATTGCTGACATCTTGATCCTTTTTCTTCTGGAAAAAGCTTCCATACTTCCTAGGACCAATAGAAGATTCTGGTTCTTTGTTCAAGCGTCCTTCTCGAACTGCTTCTTCTAAACGTACACCCATGTTTACCATTTCCGTAAAATCACTTGGTGCACTTGCAACCATTCGTCCGTAGTCAAATGGACTCAAAGTCTTGAGATAGATTTTTGTCATTTCTTTCTCTTCAAGTGGTGGACAAATTTGAGCAGTAACTTCACGCCATCTCTGAGCGTATTCCTTGAAGCTTTCTTTATCCTTTTGAGTCATGGTGTTATACCCCAAAATTTGCCCGCATCTTTTTTCAAGAAGACTTCTATCTAAAAATTAAGAGTTTCATATAACCTTGGATTTTTATCCCATAAATATCCTGATTTATGAATACTTGGTTTTTAGAATTTTTTTTTCGTATACGGTATTTTGGCTCGCTGTTGAATTTATTCTTACACAAACGCCAAGTACTGTTTATTACTTCACACACACTATTTATTTGAGATTTATTTACAGATAAATAGTACTGACGCAATTGGTACATAATTAAATCTTTTGCAGGCGCAGAGTCCGGGGACTCAGACTATACTGGTAACAAGTAAATTATTATTAATTTTTATTTCCCACTAATTTTTGTACTATATTCCATTATTTTCAGAAACCTTTTCCTTTCTTTTCAAATCTCTTTCTTTCAAAATCAAATCCTAACTTTATTCTATACATCTCTCTTTTTTCCAACACTATCATACACTTTCTTTCAAATCCTACTTCCACTCAAATTTTCCTTTTGTACGGAATCACTTCATTCCCCAACGTCTCTATCCTTCTTTTCATTCTATAAATACCTCTCATTTTTTCCATAAAATCTCACATCAAATTCTAACTCATCTCTCAAATTTCTACTTCATATTCATTCTCTCTTCTTCCCCGACAAAATGGCGAAGCGGATGGAAACATGTTTTCTTATGGTCATCACCGTCGTGGTTGTAATCATGTCCTTCTTTTGTCTGCATAGTCCTGAAAAATGTGGACCTGGGTTGTTTACCTTCCCAATCATCTATATGTTATTATTTGTAGCATGGGTTATTAATCGTCATTCTTAAAGTTTGTCGTATCTCTTATTTCTTAATGTACCGTTTACTCGTTGTACTGTTTATTAAACTATGTAATGTTTGTACTGTCAGTATTAAATGTCGTATTATCTGTCGTACTGTTGTTTAATTATTAAGATAATATTTTGTGTGTTTTCTGCTAGTTAAATATTTTATTTTTCTGTGCATTAAATGTTTTTCAGGGTTATTATCGGTAATTTTGCTCGCATACAGTATATATTATTTATTTATTACGTCTGTGTTTTTTTAACAAGTCATGTAAATAAATTTTCATCATTAACATAACAAAAAAAAAGAATATTAACTTTAAATGTTAAATTTTCACCTTAACTGCTACATTAATACCTGAACAGTCAGTAGACAGTCAAAACCGCTGACAGTGCAATTCTCCGTGTTTTGTACCATCAATCAAATCAAACTTTTGCATTTCAAAATTCCAAGATTTTTGTTCTAGAAGTCTTCTGAATATCACATGATTAGCAGAGACTCAATACTGCACAAAAATCAGGTACGCTTAACTGTCTCCTACACAAATAGTCCCTAACTAGGGTTTCTTGTTTTTTTTAGGAGAACAAGTTTTTGAGACCTCAAATGGATTTCATCGATCTCCATATATCTCAAAGTACCACCATACAAATTTTCAAACTTCAATTGACTCAGACGCACAGTCAGCAGCTCAAACAGTCAATAGACGACCCGTTTGACCAAAAAGTCAACGGACAGTCAAAAATGAAATTTTTTGTCAACATCCATATTTTGTCAAAAGATTCATCATTTGATAATTCGTTGATCATAATTCATCAAGGAAAGATCAAAAATCAACAAAACCCTAAGTTTCAAAATTAGGGTTTTCTCCTAAAAAGTCAACTGAACTTTGACTGGTCATAACTCTCTCATCCTTCATCCAAAAAATTCAAACCAAAGCTCATTTTGAAGGAAATTCAATTATCTTTCAAATGCAATTGGTCCCATGGTCATTAGATTCACCATTTGAAAAATATGAACCAAGACATTACAGGTCATTTTCAAAGTCAACAAAAAGTCACTTTTTTCAAAAGGACACACAAGGAGCATGGAAAATCATTTTGATATGAGACCAAAGACATTGGTTATAAGACTCTTTGAGGTTTCCAAAAAGTACAACAACTCCTTCATATGATAAAAATTGAGGGATTTATGCCTTGTTGAAGTTGACCATTTTTTGGGAAAATGCATGAAGTCAACATTGATCAAAAATGTTTTTTTTCCAAAAGGGGCCAAGTTTTCATGATCCAAACATGTTCCCCATAATGTGAAGGGCCTCCCACGACCAAGCCAAGGCCCATAGCATTTTTCCCTTGCATGAGTCATCAAGATAGCTTATTTTCTGCAAAAGAGGGAAGTACAAAGGAGGCTAAGGGCAAGAGAAGTGAAGAAGAGCAAGCTTTAGTCAAAAATTCAAAGATTTTTAATATTTAAAAATCAAAGTTTCAACAAAAGCAATCAATGATTTTTGGCTTAGATTTTAAGCACATCTTAGCTTATAAATTAAGTGGTATGCTTCATCAATGTAAGGACACACGAAATAGAGCAAGAATATAGCATAAACTCACTTCATATTTCAAAAAATAATCAAAGAAACTTTAAATTTCGTATTTGAATTTGTAGCTAGTTTCAAAGCAAACTAAGTCCATAAATCATCTCCTAGGACTTGTTTGAGTAAGTTTAGATCAATAGCCAAGTTCATAAGGGCCTGAAACTCGAGCTCTCTCACTCTCCGATTTGGTAAACTTTCATTGAATTCAAACTCTCCATTTATGCGTTGTTATCATGTCTAATGGTTATGGTTGAGTTTATAATGATCATTAAATCAGGTTTGAACCCTAGCATGAGAATTCTAACGTCCAGAACATAGGTTGCCATTGTCAACCGTGTGTTCATGTTCTTCTTCGAATCTCTTGAACCAGGCACTTTCAGTCCAAACTAACCTCACCAATGGATTCCCAGACCTCGATTTAGGGGGGTAGGGTCTTCCTTTGGTGTTTATCTAACATATTTTTTGCAGTTGGAAGATGCCCTAGCCGGAGAAGATGACCTGAATCACTATTCTGGCAGTCAACAGGTCCAGGCGTGGTTGACTGGCACGCGTGGCTTCCTCCCTCTCTCTCATTGGCCGGTCAAAATGTCAAAGGCTTGCGTGGCAAAACGTTAAAACATGATTGGTTATCACTTAAAAACGTGGACCCCACTCACTTAAATTCAGAAAAAAATAAAAATTGAATCAGACTGGGCCCATGCGTATTATTACTCACACCCCTTGTTTCTGGCCCATGTGCAAGTTTGAACTAAAATCAGTTCCTCTTCAAATTTCAAAATACACCCCCCTGCATATTTAACTAATAATCTTAGTTTTTTTTGCATTTAATTTAAAATCAACCAATCAAAAAACATAAAAAATATTTTCTTTTTTACCATTAATTTGATAAAATGCTTAATTATTTTTTTTCATAAAAATATTTTATTTTTCTTAAAAGATTGAAATATTTTTCTTAATTAATTAGTATATATTTATATATTTGCTTTTTAATTATTTCAATCCATCAAAAAATCATAAAAAAAATTGTTCTTTATATTAAATTTAGTTTATATATTTTAGACTAATTTTGTACATATTTAGAATATTTTTCTCTTTAAGTTTTAATTATTTATGTAATTATTTGCATAATTATATGATTATTTAACTTAATAGTTATCAAAACAACTCCAAAAAAATCAAAAAAATTAGTTTTATTTTAAAATTAATTGACAAGCATTTTGAACATATTTTAAAACTTAACTTTTAGGTTTAAATTTTATTTCTACCTTTTTTCTCATTTTAATTAAATTAATCATGCATTAATTCTAATTAAAATCAATCATCAAAAAATCTAAAAATATTTCTTTTATTTTCTTGCAATTTAAATTCCTAGATCAAGTGTATAGGTTGTCAAATTCATGTAAATAGCGTAGTTTACATTTCCCACACAATCGATGTAATAGCGTAGATTTATTTTCCGCATTTTACATTTCCGCATTTTAATTTCTGTATATATAAAACTGCGTGTATGTCAAAGATAAAAATTGAAGCGTTAGGTCACTAACTTCAAAGATAAATATCTGAATCAAAACACAATCACACTTGCACCTCTTAGGGTAATCCCTCTTTTACTCTTTTCAAAAATAAAAAATCAAATTCTACTGTTTCAAATGCAAAATCGAACTTTCGTTTACATCCGGTAAAAGGAGAATTTTCTAAAGGAAATAGGAAAAGACCTTATAACTTAGGGTAGACCTCCTAATTGCTTGCTCAAATCAAAACAAACAAATCTCTCATATATCATTGTTTTTCAAAATAAAACTTTCAAAAAAGACAATACTTGGTATATATCCAAACAAGGATCATTACGAAGTTAACGTTCTTTTTTTCAAAACATCTTTTGAAAGATAAAACACTTTGTATACATCTGCACAAGGATCATTACAAAGTCAATTTACAAAGGTATTTGAAACCACATACAAGCATTTCAAGGCAAGAGAAATGTGATTCAAAACAAGTGAGCTAAGCAATCTAAGAGGCCATGGATAACCATGGATACAAAGGGTGCTAACACCTTCCCTTTGTATAACCTACCCCTTTACCCAGAATTTCTTAAAGGTCTTTTTTCTGTTTCTTTTATAAACCTTTCCTTAATTGGATAAAATAAAAGTCGGTGGCGACTCTCTGATTTTCAAAAACACAAAAAGCAGAAAGAAAAGAGTCAGTTCGTGTATCTCTCCACGAGAGGTACGGTAAAAAACCGAGGGCGACAGAACTGGCGACTCTGCCGGGGAAATGACTTTCTAAAAACAAAATGTTTTCAAAAAGGGGTTACCTTAGAGTTTAGATCACTTAGATGTTTTCAATTGCTTGACTTGATTGCTCTATTTTTCAAAGGTTTGTTTGGGTATTTTGCTTGTGTGAAAGATTCTAACCCGAATCTCGAGATACCTTAAGTATGTGACAATAGACCAAGGAAACTGTACGGCATGTACCGATACGGTTGATCTGGTAGTCACCATTAGTGCGATACTTTGGTTTATACTGATGTCCCTTGAAAACGATCAAGGAGTATGTTAGGTTTCCAAAATGTCATTAAACACTAATTTGTCTTAGAACCTTTTAGTTGAACTTGACTTGTGGCCTATTAAGTGGCTAGCTTTGAAATTGATCGAAGTTAGTTATCCTCGAGGAATATTTTGATCGGCCGTCCGAGCGCCATATTGAGATGTTGTCTCCAAGGATCATAGAACCCGAATACTATTTTAGGACATGTTTTAACCAACTCAACTTCAGTGGGGAGGGTATCACCTATCAACTTCATGCAAGCCTTTAAACCTAAGGCTATTGTTTGATTTGTTTGTAGTTGCCACATGTTTGACATCATGACATCATAAGCATCATAAGCATATCATTTTCTCACTAATCATTTCAAGGATCGAAGAGTTTACTTTTGTTCTATTATTGCAGGTAATGGCTCCCGCTACCAGAGATTACATCCGAATCAACATCTTAACAACACCATCTGAACTTAAGGACTTAATATCAGAATTTCCCAGGAATGCTCAATTCACCGAAAAAACACGGTCACCTACTCCATTTGGTTACCTCAAAATTTGAAGAAGACATGATACGGGTCCTGTTCCAGTTCTTTGATCTCGAACATCATTGCTTTACATTTCCTGATTACCAGTTAGTACCCACCTTGGAAGAGTTTTCTGAACTAATTGGGTTACCTGTTCGAGATCAATTACCTTTCACTGGTTTAGAAAAGATTCCAAAACTTGAAATCATTGCTGCTGCCTTACATTTGCACAGTATGGGGATAGCTCCTCGATGTACCTTACAAGTCTGATAGGCTAGGCCTGGGATATGTTAATGGAAATCAAAAGAACGATCAAAGTCTTCATTCTAGAGGATTAATGTCACATTTCATCAGCCAAGGAGTAAATGCTATTGAAGACGACGGAGTGTTCTTGAACCATATCATTCAGCCATATCCAAATGAAGTTCCACCCCTTCCCATGGAAGTTTGGGATACTTTGGGAGAACCAAGCGGCGGGTATGATTTTCTAGTAAAATATACTGCACCTCAGAGTTCTTTTATTGTTATGGAAGACATTACCCCAACTGGATGGGGTGATCAATTTGAATATAGCAAAAGTTTCACGAGTTCCATCACTGAGCAATATCAAAGTCCACCTAGTCCAAAAGATGTTTGGGATACACTAGGAGAACCAAGTCGCAAGTATGACTTTATGGTGAAGTATTCTTCTCCCCTAAGCTCGCAGATTGCCATTGAAGACATCACCCCAACTGGATGGGGCAACCATTTTGAAGAACATATGACATTCACAAACCTTGACGCTCTTGAAGAAGTTGGGGAGACACTAGATAATGAGAATGATTTCCTGACACAATACCCTTTTCCCCAGAATGCACAAGTCTCTCTTGAAGACATCATTCCAATTGGATGGGACAATCTTATCGGGTATCTCGCTCAGCCAACAGAAGTTTCTCAGCCTGGGCTCTCGTATCCAGCAGAGTATCTTACTTATCCCGAGGGATCAACAGCTCATTTCCCTACCAAAGAAATCAATGCTGTGGAAGATGAAGAAGACAACTACAACTGGAGCAGCTGGATACTCCCTGCACACAACAATGGATTGAACAACTAGGAAGTTGAGGATGTGATTTCCTTTGAACAGGAGTAAATGCAATTTCCTATTTTTCGTTGTTTATATTGTTCAAAGATAAAAATGGTTCCTGTACTATCGAACCATGAACTTGAAAGCCGTGTGCCTTGCCCGAAGCACACTGGTCCTTTGTCATACCATGATCATTGTAATACCCCGATTCTCCGACACAAGTTAATTATCATTTAATTGGTTAAGTGATGACTATAAGGCATATTGATATTGGATTATATTAGTCTAAGAAGGATTATTAGTAAGAGTTAGTGGAGTGGTTAGAATAAGATAGATTATTGGAATTTAACCAAGTGGCAAGGTGGTAATTTTCACTCAATTGGAGGGCTTAATGGACTTATGTATTGCTTGCATGTGGACATAATGGACATTGGACTTTAAGTGCATGAGCTTAAGTGTTATTTGGCTTACACATCAGATTTTTACGGTTGAAGTGGAGCAAGAGAAGCTTATGTTCTTCCTCATCACCTTCAATTTCGCAACATTTTGACAGCCCTCACTAAACTGATCATGACTCTCTGCTCACAGCTCCGATTGAGGTAATTCTTGAAGTTTTGGAAAGCTAACGAAATTATCTTCGATTTGGTATACTAATTTGCACTCATAGCTTGTTTATTGATGGAGATAAGCGCATTTGAAGTTGATCAATGGATGCTGAAAATAGGTGTAAAGTGGAATACGGGTTTGATGAATTTGGAGTTGAAGTTTTGGTCAAGTTAGGAGCTCAATTGCAGCATGTTCATCATCCAAAGCTCCATTGATGCAAGGTGAGTCTCTAGTTAGAGACTTGGGGTTTTGTGGGGAAATTAGAATTTGGGGAAAATTGGGGATTTGTGTGATAAAAATCATTGCATGTTTGTTTAATGGATAAAGTATGTGTTCTTTGATGTGATTATATGTTGTAGAATGATGATACATGATGGAGTTCGAATTTGGATCATTAGGGAACCTTAGGAATGTTTTAGGATGTTTTGGAACTGGTTTTATGCAGGAAAATACGTTTTTTTGACTCTGCTTCAGTAGCAAATCGATTTGCATGGGTTGTAAATCGATTTTCCTTCCTGAAAATGTCATTTTTGGGCTCTGCTACAGGTGTAAATCGATTGCAGTAAGATGCAAATCGATTGCTTACTGACAGGAAAATAGCTTTTATTGTTTCGATCATAACTTGAGTTTCGTAACTCGAAATGAAGCCCGGTCGGAAGCGTTGGAAAGGTCTTTTAATGATCTTTATGAATATGCTTAGATATAAAGCTTTTAATTGATTTAAAATTTATGGAAAATGGATGTTTAGTTACATGATGTCGGATTAACATTTATAGAATCAAGAATGGTATGTTTAATTCCCCAGAGTGCAGTTCCGTTCCATGTCGGGAACCGGAAGCCTCCTTGTTATGAGACTAATGTGTGTCCATGTACGTTCTAAATAATTATATGGTTTGATTATGTTTAATATATTCCATGATCGAAACATATTTAACTCACATGTGACGAGTATGTGCAAATGACATGATATTTATACGATGGATTTTGTCTAATATTATGTGCATATAATACAATGTAAATTGTTTTCCCGTCGTTCCAGTTGGACGTTTGGATGCTTGATTTTTGTGAACTTGCCTTGGTTGAATATGCGTGAATCGGAGTATAACCGTACTACTAGGATAGTAAATCCTGTTTACCCACTATGTGGATGCCCATTGGTAGCCCGTGTGGCGTTTGTGTTATGTATTATATACCATGGATGATTTGGCTTTATGCCTGTTGTATATACGTGTCTATATCCGTATATTTTGCGTTACCTGAGCTACTATTGCGGTGGAAGCAAGTGAGGATCTTTAATGGCGTTTCCCACTTGGTAACTCACCTGCGTGATTAGTATGGTAAGTGGGTGATGCCACGTAGGCAATCACTGAATTACTTGCCTCTAGTAACGTCAATTAGACAGTGTTACTAGGCTTTCTCCCGGTGGGCTTGTACGTCGAAGAGAATGTATTGCACCTGTTTACTCACCTGCGTATAAAGGATGAATACCATTGCAGTGGAAGCAAGACCGGGGTCTTTAATGGCGTTTCCCACTTGGTAACTCACTGGCGTGCTTGGTGATGAGGTTGTAAATGCCACGTAGGCAATGGTACAACTTAACTCATCTCGGGTGGAACCATATAGGAATGACCCGAATTCATCGTGCGGTGTGCTTGTGCAAGTCTTTCGACATATATGTACTTGGATACTCATCGAGGGTACGTGGCAGAGGTAGCCTAGTTAGATGGGTATAACTCCTTGATTCCTCACATAAGGATGTGAGTTTGCATATTGTGAATTGTTGTTTTATTGAACGCCTCATTGGATAGTTAAGGGACTTCCAATTGTGGTGATACCCTTGTTTGTATTTGCACCTAAACGTGAGGCATAACCCCGGATTCTAGGTGAATCTTTTTATGATGCATGTACCTTGTAGAACCGAGCAAAACCTTAAGATAGGGAGGCTCACTGAGATTTTGTAATCTCACCCCAATCAACTTATATTTTTTCAGGTGCAGTTTAGTAGCTTTTGATAGATAGCCGGTTCGGATTGATGGCTTGAAGTGGTGTCGGCTCGAAGACCTCGTTGATTTTGACATTCCGCTGTGCAAGATCCATTGAAGACCCATGTATTGTGCTACTTAGTAGAATTTCATGTTGTATTTTATATGGATCAAATATTGTACCTTGACTTGTGTATGTACTCAATATCAATTTTAACGTTTCATGCATAATATACTAGTCAGTTATGTATGGGGTGTTACAGTTGGTATCAGAGCAGGTCGATTCTCAACCGAGCCACGAAACATCACTAGCAATTCCTTTTCCTCCTCTCAAGTGTGCGTTGCTAGCCTGACTTTACTGATATCTCATTGAGTCGTTGAACTTGATCAACTCATCGACTGAGTGCGTGACAGTGGAATTACGGCAGAGCCGCCACGAGGACTCGTAAAACCTGCAAGGTTGTGAACCTAAGTTGTTGGAGTGGGATGAGTAATGAATTGTTGGACGTTTTAAGTGGATGATATTGGAATCGTCAAGCTTCAGAAGAGCAGTTGACGCAATGTAGTGATACCCGAACTGTCAAGGTGTGGATCGAGACAACTAGAACCCCCAGGATTTGGATGGGACAGAGTGAAACCTTCTCTAAGTCTTGGTAATAGCAAGGGAAAATCCGGACAGGATTGAGAAAGGGCCTTGTAAGTGAGATTCTCCGAAGGTGTTGAGCTGGGATTTAGTAGGATTCAGTACTGATGATGCTGCTGGTGTTAAGTGCGACTGATGAGCTGATAGGACAGAATAACCTTTGGAAGTGCGGACACAGAAGTCAGACCTTTCTGATTGCGCTGGTACGGACAGTAATTGGATGGGTGAAGTATTAGATCCTGATTTAACTTGAAGTAACCTAAGCGAGAGTAGTTGCCTAGTGAAGGTTCGTGGAATATACGAACGTGGTAACTTACGATTGGGCGAGGCTTGAATACTCGGTCGATGGAAGAGGATGTGTATTTCTATTCTTATCATTTTATATTTAAGTTCTAGAACTACGCTAGATGGAATATGAAATGATGTAGAAGCGTGAAATGCAGTAGCCTAAGTTCTTGTTAGTTGTTGTTCGTCAGACCCCGAGTGAAGCCATAGAATTACGCTTGGCATTGGGCGTTCAGGCGAGTAAGAACTAAGATCTATCTGGAACGTCAATAGGATGATCGCAGTTGCGTTGGTTATTAGGAACCATAGTATTCCTATCTGGACTGAATTATCCTTGGAATCTCATGCATGCGTGGGACGAGTGGGTACGCGCACGACATGGTAATTCGATTTTGAACTTCAAGTCTTCATGCTTGGCGTTTTGGCCTTCCGAGTAAGTAAACCTTGATGTGTAGCACCCTCAAGTTTTAGCATCCTGAGGAGTGTGATTCGAAGGACTTGAGGAACGATGAACCTATTGGAGGCCTGTTCAGACACTTGTCGGTTGCAACTATAGGATACGCGTGGGGATCATTATACGCCTGAGGTAGGTTACCGGGATACATGGCCTCGGATTTGGTCCACCATGTTGGTACTACCAGACGGGTATGATGCCACAGTATCGCTATCATGCACAAGATGCGTGAGTCATCCTTTTCCGACATGTGTGGGACAAAGGTGATCTGAAGCTCAAGGTAGAATTCTGATTTGGCACTCGTGAGACACAGATCCAGACTCTCATAAGGTATGTAGGATAAGGATTCATACGTCACACTCGATAGTAGAGGAATAACTAGACAGGAGATGGTGAGATGGATCAAGATCCGATACTATGCTTATAGAGACTCTGAATGATCATGCTCACGCAAGTTAGAGACAGATTATACCTTGCAAATGTTCTCGTTTCATGAAGTGTTAAGTTGGCAATTTTGCAAGAGTGTCTAGAGTGCGACTCATGTGCGGTCATGATACCCTGGTCAGCATAGTGAGTGGCTATCATGTATCATTGGCAACCAGTGATGG
The DNA here is from genome assembly GCF_029867415.1 of Vicia villosa. Lineage (NCBI taxonomy): Eukaryota > Viridiplantae > Streptophyta > Magnoliopsida > Fabales > Fabaceae > Vicia > Vicia villosa. Next base: position 5,601,322 of record NC_081186.1, read on the forward strand.
AATATGCAAATTGTATCTTGGAATAATTTGATGTGTGACGTATCTGGTAGAGTGTCTGTAGATACTCTGAGTGAAGAAATGTCAATCTTGGTAAAGCATAGACATTTTTGGTTTGAGAACTTGTGAGGAGTTTATAAGAGAGATGTTCGAAATTCAAAGTACAATTTCTCGCATTGTGGCTGCACTCCGACCGTTGGAAGCACTGCAATGAAGGATGCAGCCGCCGGGGAAGTCAGTTTAATGCCAGATTCAGAGGTAGATCAGACATTAGATGAATGTGTGGATGGAGTGTGGCTATGAGGGGATTGTTATATCAGTAAGTCGCACGAGTTATCAGAGGTGACTTTGTGCTAAGAGAATGAAGCCGTTTGGTTGGGAAGAAGCGATGATAAACCGACGGAGTTATCGTAAGCTGCGAAGCGTTGGTGAAAGAATCATTATAACGGTTGAGTAACAAGACTTGTTGTAAGGAAAAAAAAAACGTATCAGTTGTACGCTGTGGAAATCAGTGACAAGGACGAACCCCTAAGTCAGTGGGTATTTGGGTTTCAATGTCCTAAGATCGAAACGTGTGCCTAAGTTATGGTAGATGAACTAATATGGAATTGCAGAGTAAGTAGAAACTTGATTCTGGAGAGTACGCAACTTCGAGGAGTAGTAGTCGACAATGGATGTATATGGAGTTCTGGAACGTGTTGTAATTGGACAACTATGGATAAGGAATTATTGTGTATTAAAGGAAGCCAAGTGAATAATGGATATAACGTGACTCAGAGGATTTCAAGGTGTGTGAATTGTTGGAATCAGAGTAGCGCAACGGATCAAGAAAGAATCAGATAAGTCTGAGGTACGAACGAACGGACTATTTGTAGGATTTTATGTTGGAATGAAGGTATCTTCCTAAGGGAAATTGTCGAAGCGGCGTTTCGTTCATTCCAGTCTCTCAAGGATCACCATAACTCGAGAGGTGTTGTCAATGGGCCAGCTTGGGAATACATTTGGTGGATGGCATGCGGTCCGAAGTTCGTAGGTCATCCGTTTAGCTTGTATGTCACAAGGGTTGGACTGAGTATTGTGACCGCTGAAATGCTGAAGACCAGTGAGGATTCTCAATTGGCGCAAGTTCTTCGTGGTTATGTCTTGTGCACTGTGAGCGTGCGTGAAGAGTTGGACAATGGTCGTCGGGTAGCGTTTGGAATTCACCGTTCATCGGTGGAACCTTGGGTGAAGTTGTGGAATGCTACAACATCGTGGATTGAGGTAATGATTGATACATCTAGGATTGAGGTGAGAATCGAGTAAGGAGGATCAGTTGTATAAGCATAGGTAAACTTGGGACAACCGTCCTAAGACTTTGGGAACCGGAAGTTGAGACCAAGACATTTGGCTAACGCCTAATGACATTGTATGGACTCGAGTGGAGAATAATTTGAAGTGTTATTGCAGAAGTGACGTTGTGGTAGTAATTCTCAAACGGGAAGTAATTCAAGGAGCTGAGTGGATTAGTAATGTTTGTCGAATGAGGGTGAGCATATTAGAGAATGAAATGAAGGATATCCAACATGAGTGGATTATTAGAGTTTCTGAAGTTCTGGGGATTCAGTGCAGAGCAGTGAAGGTCAAGGACCCTGGAAGGATTTTTCCCCATATATGTCAAGACGAAGTATCTTGATAGACGTGTTACTTGAGAGTCAAAGTTCTAACCATGCATAGTGGGACGCAGGTGTTTTGGCAGATTATGCTTCTTCGTATAGAATGACCCTCAGACAGAGTAGTGAGATTATGTGAAGAGAAATGTAAGGAACATTTCATCCCCTGGTTGGTATAGATTTGGACACGTTGTTTCCGTGGTGACCGGAAAGAATTCGAGGACGAATTCAATTTAAGGGGGGGAGAATGTAATACCCCGATTCTCCGACACAAGTTAATTATCATTTAATTGGTTAAGTGATGATTATAAGGCATATTGATATTGGATTATATTAGTCTAAGAAGAATTATTAGTAAGAGTTAGTGGAGTGGTTAGAATAAGATAGATTATTGGAATTTAACCAAGTGGCAAGGTGGTAATTTTCACTCAATTGGAGGGCTTAATGGACTTATGTATTGCTTGCATGTGGACATAATGGACATTGGACTTTAAGTGCATGAGCTTAAGTGTTGTTTGGCTTACACATCAGATTTTTATGGTTGAAGTGGAGCAAGAGAAGCTTATGTTCTTCCTCATCACCTTCATTTTCGCAACATTTTGACAGCCCTCACTAAACTGATCATAACTCTCTGCTCACAGCTCCGATTGAGGTAATTCTTGAAGTTTTGGAAAGCTAACGAAATTATCTTCGATTTGGTATACTAATTTGCACTCATAGCTTGTTTATTGATGGAGATAAGCGCATTTGAAGTTGATCAATGGATGCTGAAAATAGGTGTAAAGTGGAATACGGGTTTGATGAATTTGGAGTTGAAGTTTTGGTCAAGTTAGGAGCTCAATTGCAGCATGTTCATCATCCAAAGCTCCATTGATGCAAGGTGAGTCTCTAGTTAGAGACTTGGGGTTTTGTGGGGAAATTAGAATTTGGGGAAAATTGGGGATTTGTGTGATAAAAATCATTGCATGTTTGTTTAATGGATAAAGTATGTGTTCTTTGATGTGATTATATGTTGTAGAATGATGATACATGATGGAGTTCGAATTTGGATCATTAGGGAACCTTAGGAATGTTTTAGGATGTTTTGGAACTGGTTTTATGCAGGAAAATACGTTTTTTTGACTCTGCTTCAGTAGCAAATCGATTTGCATGGGTTGTAAATCGATTTTCCTTCCTGAAAATGTCATTTTTGGGCTCTGCTACAGGTGTAAATCGATTGCAGTAAGATGCAAATCGATTGCTTACTGACAGGAAAATAGCTTTTATTGTTTCGATCATAACTTGAGTTTCGTAACTCGAAATGAAGCCCGGTCGGAAGCGTTGGAAAGGTCTTTTAATGATCTTTATGAATATGCTTAGATTTAAAGCTTTTAATTGATTTAAAATTTATGGAAAATGGATGTTTAGTTACATGATGTCGGATTAACATTTATAGAATCAAGAATGGTATGTTTAATTCCCCAGAGTGCAGTTCCGTTCCATGTCGGGAACCGGAAGCCTCCTTGTTATGAGACTAATGTGTGTCCATGTACGTTCTAAATAATTATATGGTTTGATTATGTTTAATATATTCCATGATCGAAACATATTTAACTCACATGTGACGAGTATGTGCAAATGACATGATATTTATACGATGGATTTTGTCTAATATTATGTGCATATAATACAATGTAAATTGTTTTCCCTTCGTTCCGGTTGGACGTTTGGATGCTTGATTTTTGTGAACTTGCCTTGGTTGAATATGCGTGAATCGGAGTATAACCGTACTACTAGGATAGTAAATCCTGTTTACCCACTATGTGGATGCCCATTGGTAGCCCGTGTGGCGTTTGTGTTATGTATTATATACCATGGATGATTTGGCTTTATGCCTGTTGTATATACGTGTCTATATCCGTATATTTTGCGTTACCTGAGCTACTATTGCGGTGGAAGCAAGTGAGGATCTTTAATGGCGTTTCCCACTTGGTAACTCACCTGCGTGATTAGTATGGTAAGTGGGTGATGCCACGTAGGCAATCACTGAATTACTTGCCTCTAGTAACGTCAATTAGACAGTGTTACTAGGCTTTCTCCCGGTGGGCTTGTACGTCGAAGAGAATGTATTGCACCTGTTTACTCACCTGCGTATAAAGGATGAATACCATTGCAGTGGAAGCAAGACCGGGGTCTTTAATGGCGTTTCCCACTTGGTAACTCACTGGCGTGCTTGGTGATGAGGTTGTAAATGCCACGTAGGCAATGGTACAACTTAACTCATCTCGGGTGGAATTCCATATAGGAATGACCCGAATTCATCGTGCGGTGTGCTTGTGCAAGTCTTTCGACATATATGTACTTGGATACTCATCGAGGGTACGTGGCAGAGGTAGCCTAGTTAGATGGGTATAACTCCTTGATTCCTCACATAAGGATGTGAGTTTGCATATTGTGAATTGTTGTTTTATTGAACGCCTCATTGGATAGTTAAGGGACTTCCAATTGTGGTGATACCCTTGTTTGTATTTGCACCTAAACGTGAGGCATAACCCCGGATTCTAGGTGAATCTTTTTATGATGCATGTACCTTGTAGAACCGAGCAAAACCTTAAGATAGGGAGGCTCACTGAGATTTTGTAATCTCACCCCAATCAACTTATATTTTTTCAGGTGCAGTTTAGTAGCTTTTGATAGATAGCCGGTTCGGATTGATGGCTTGAAGTGGTGTCGGCTCGAAGACCTCGTTGATTTTGACATTCCGCTGTGCAAGATCCATTGAAGACCCATGTATTGTGCTACTTAGTAGAATTTCATGTTGTATTTTATATGGATCAAATATTGTACCTTGACTTGTGTATGTACTCAATATCAATTTTAACGTTTCATGCATAATATACTAGTCAGTTATGTATGGGGTGTTACAGTTGGTATCAGAGCAGGTCGATTCTCAACCGAGCCACGAAACATCACTAGCAATTCCTTTTCCTCCTCTCAAGTGTGCGTTGCTAGCCTGACTTTATGTTGAAAGTATTTGTGGGTAAATATTTTCTGTAATATATCGTATCCACAGGGATTGGTTAATATCACTGCCGTTCTATAGTTGTTTATTTTGAGTTAAGAAATTTGGTTTGGTTTGTTTTATACTAATAATAATATCAAAAACAAATAATAAAATAAAAGCAAGTAAAGGACTTTGTGTTAACAAATAAAGAAAGATGTTGAGTCTTTAGGGTTCATCAACCTAATCCTATACAATTATCAATTAATTCACAATAGAACAATCCTTTGAATCATTATCTTCACTTATCCTCAAATAAGATTCCATGTCTGCAAATCAAATTAGATAACTTTTACCGGTATGAGATTCGATCTCTCCAAACCACAATAACGATAATAGTAATTAAGAACGATAATTATGAAAACCCAATTACAATTCCATCTCTGCAAATTGCAATTGAATCAATATAGTAACCTAGGGCAAAAGTTAAATCCTTTCTTTCGATCAAAGATTCAACGATAATTTAAGACTAAAAAACAAGGTTTCTTATTGATAATGAATTCAAATAATTGTTCACAGGAATTAATCAATGGTAATGTATAATCATAGGTTAACTACTACCTTAGACTCAACAAGAGGGATTTAGCTCTCCATAGATATGAAGAACATACAAGAATCAATGGAGGAATTCATCTTCATCAATAGAATGCCTTCAATTGGTAAAGAATCCACCTTCAATTGTTGTTCTCAGCTCAGAATCAGATAGATCTCCTAATTTCGCTCCCACAAAAGTATCTAACCACTTGGAAAACTAGGGCTTTAAAACAGAACTTTTGGGCTTTTAACGCCGAGGCCGCGGCGCGGCAACGGGCTGGCGCGGCGCGCCCCTCAAACAGAAGTATTTTCGCGGCGCGCCTAGGAACTCGCGCGGCGCGCCCTTTGTACTTTCCATCTTTTTCTTCAGCCTTTGAGACTTCCAGCTTTCTTTCCTCCTCATGTTCTTCTTAAGTTCTTATTCAGCTCAAAACCTGCAACAATAACACCCACAAGTGATTCGATTTGCTTTACGCACGAACTAAACTTATTCAGTTCAATTCTTAATAAAAACCTATGGATTCATCACAAGTTGCATCAGTTTAGAGAAGAAATCACTTATATTAACACATGAATTTACCATTAATTTACTCCTAACAAACTCTCCCCAACTTAGAGTTTTGTTTGTCCCTAAACAAAATTACTTACCTCCAGCAAAGTTTACCGACAATCAAACAACAAGTTTTTCAAAAAGTTTTTCTCAAGTGGTTCAATCCATTAACCAAGTCAAATACTCCTCTTCTACCTGCAAACTCAGAACATCCACATGAAACAAACGTTGAAAGCAAATTACCTCCAGAAGTTCAAAACACTACACAATTGTAATTGAATCAGCACTAATCACTCTCATCAAAAAGTATGATGAATAAAAGAGGGGTTAAACACTCCTCCAAACAATTAAATCAACAAAGATCCATATCATACGTTCACCAAATTGCTAGCATCAAGTACTGTGGAATCTGAGAATCAGAAGGTCTTTCTAGGGTTGTAATGCGGTTTAGATTCAAAGAAAAGAAGATGATCAAGGGTTGTTCCTAATATAGGGAAGCATCCAATTCATAACTTATTTCTTTTTCTCTAAAACTCTAATTCCTTTACCTGTCCATCTTTTTTCATTCATTCGTAGCTTGATTCTTCTTTTTCACTTTTTTTTTTTCAACAATCTTTATATTCAAACGTTGTTACTTCTCTTTTTTTTTTCAAGCTACGACTTCTTATATCTTCCACCGATTACCATAAGTACTTACTCTTCTTTTAAATGTGACTCTCCCCAACTTGGAGATCAACCTGTATTCAGATTATATGAATGCTCCCCTACTTTCTAACAAGGTCAAAGAGAAAACACATCACCAAATTTTATGGTTGATGATCCAGAACAAAACTTTTCATTGAGATCAAAACTCACCAGGTATTTTCCTTGGTGCATATTATGATTCTTATCTTGACCTCAGGCTCAAAGAATGGTTAGCAAAAGATCACACTCTCACAGAAGAAATTAAGTTGCGTTAGAATAGGCTAAAAGAACTCTCAGATTCAAATAAGTGCCTAAATCACTTTCACAGATTTCCACAAACGCTGCAACAACCGGTTTAGCATGATACAAACAAGTCAAGACAATTGATGGTCTCCTGCATATAGTAAACAATGGAAGGCTTTCCTCACAATGGTTAAGGCTAAACCAATTCAATACAATAGTGTACCATAAAAAACTTCTGACAGTATTTACTAACACCTTAAGTTTCATTGCACACATTAAGAGTTTGAGTTCAAAAATTCATACCTGCTTTGTTACTTATTGAAAAAGAGAGTGAAACTCAAAAATTTTGAACATTCACTTACTACCACTTTCATACATGTTGCTTCATTGTTGATGCTTTGCTTGAGATTCCCGCTTTGTTATGGGACTACTTACTCTAACTGGGAGTACATAACAGACATAAAAACATAAGATTGAACATAAAAAAATGCAAAGAGTAAATCCACCCCCAAACTTAAACTAAACATTGACCTCAATGTTTCGTAACAAGCCCGAGAGGGTTAACTCACAGAGGGTATTACAATATTACTTGCCTCTTCCTAGCTTTCACCAGAAAGGTTCCCTTATTATTTCCTGGAATAACAATAGACAAAAATAAAACATTAGAAGTGTGGGTTACCTCCCACAAAGTGCTTCGTTTAACGTCGCATGGCTCGACGGTCCATTACCCCTTGTTTTATGGAGGGTATTTCCTTTTCCAACACTTGCTACTTTGTACTTCCATACCCACAAACTCATGAAGATAAAAAGCATGGATAGCTTTTCTCTTCACTTTATCTTCCCCATTCTGATCACTCTCCTTAGCCCTCTTAGGACTTTTGACATCATCATAATTTGGTTTCATTGGAGAAGATATGTTAGAGACTTTTTCTTGGAGGTTTTTGAGATTTTTGTTTTCTTGTGCACCTTCCGGTATACCAGTTGAATTTTTCTCATTTACCCCTGACCTGTGTTTCTTGACTCCCAGCATCTTCAAGGTTACTTCTTCATCAAATGATTTTAGCGTTAGCGTCCCCTTTTCAATGTCAAGATTACAGCGTCCTGTCGACAAAAAGGGTCTCCCAAGAAGGATCGGAGTTTCTTCATCTTCCGGAATGTCCATGATGTGGAAGTCAACAGGGAAAACAAACTTATCCACTTCTACTAGTACATCTTCCGCTACTCCATAAGATTTCTTAATAGTGTGATCGGCGAACCGTAATTGCGACTTACTTTCACTGAGCTTGTCTAATTCAAGCCTTTTGAAAATGGATAACGGCATTAAACTCACACTAGAACCAGAATCGAGAAGTACCTTTTTAAATGATGTATTCTTGATAGTGCATGGTATCGCCACCGCCCCAGGGTCTTTTCTCTTAATTGGGATCTTTCTTGCTGCAGCGACTATACTACACTTCTCGATTGCAATTTTTGGTTCTCCTTCTAGTGATCTTTTTTTCGCCGACACCTCTTTCATAAATTTCTTATACACAGGCACGTGCTCCAGTGCTTCAAAGAAAGGTAGATTCACTTCTAACTTTTTGAACAAGGCCGTAAACTTTCGAAAGTCTTTCTCTTTTGAATCCTTCTTTGTCACTCGCAAAGAGGGAGGTGGTTTAATCACCTGTTCAACAGCTTTCTTATTTTTTTCTTCAACTGGTTTCATTGGTGGTATAACAACTTCTGGCTCTTTTGGGTTCTCTCTTATTTCCAGATCTACCTCCATCACCATAGGGTCACCTATTTCCTCTTTCTCTTTTTCCGATTCTAAACCCTTTTGACTCCTTGTTGTAACAGCATTAATTTTCTCTTGTCCTTGCGGGCTTTTCACAGTAGAGTTTTGACAGGCTCCTTGTGCCTGTAGAGTGAGCTGATGTGTTATTTGACCCACTTGAGTCTGCAGATTTTTAATTGCAGCTTCCTGGTTCTTCTGATTTATCACTGATGTTTGAATGAACTGATTCACGGTCTCCTCCAACTTGGATTGTCCTCCTTGCTGTTGTTGCGGTGGTTGAGTGTATGGTTGGAAGGCTTGTTGTTGATACCCTTGATTCGGTGGCCTTTGTTGGTACCCTTGATTGTTATATCTTGGTGGATAACCTTGTTGGTATGACTGATTCTGATATTGATTCTGCCTTTGTCCTTGGTTATTATTCATGTAATTCACTTCTTCTTCTTGCACTGGTGGACAGAATCCTGTTTGATGATCTCCCTTGCACAATTCGCACCTAGCAACTTGATATGAATTAGATACCCCGTTCAGCTCCTTGATTTGTTGTGGTAGTTTAGACATTTGTTGTGTCAAAAGTTCCACTTGTGAAGTTAGCAATTTGTTCTGAGCAAGTAGAGCATCACTATTGTTCAACTCTAACATTCCGGGTTTCTTATCTCTTACCGTTCGATCATGATTGCCTTGACGATCATTTAGAGCCATTCGCTCTATTATCTGAGTAGCTTCTTCAGGTGTTTTGGACATGAGAGAACCACCAGCTGTGGCGTCCAAAAGTGTCTTGTTTGTAGCTGTGAGACCGTTACGGAACATATGGATTTGGTCAACGTCTGAAAAACCGTGTCCTTTGCACTTTCTCAACATAGCTTTATACCTTTCCCATGCTTCATTCAAAGATTCATTACTACCTTGAGAAAATACTGCTATTGCTGTTTTTGCTTCGAAGAATCGGTTTTGAGAGTAAAACCTTTCCAGAAATTTTTCTTCCAATGTGTTCCAATTTGTCATCACTACCTCGGGTTGATCCAGATACCAATCCTTTGCCTTAGATAGCAAAGAGTGTGGGAACAACCTCTTAAATAATGCTTCCTCATCAGCTTGAGCAACACCCGTAGTACCCGCTAACTCATAGAATCGAGTAAGATGCGTGTACGGGTCTTCATGGTCCAATCCGGCGAAAGGACTTGCACAAATCAATTGTATGATACCGGTCTTCAGTTCTGTCGGTCGCCCGTTGGCGGCAGTTCTCGCGAACTGAGGATTGAGTCTTGGACTATTAGCACATGGACCATTAGCTGCCATGTTGCCAACAGTAGGTTGTATAATAACTTCCGGTTCTTCCTCCGTGAATAGTTCGTGAAAGAAGAATCCTTCTTGCGACTCGTCAATGGTTTCAAGTTGTTGTGACGATGTCGCGGTTGCGTTGTCTCTTGCTTTTGCTATGTTCGCTCTTTTTCGTGCTTTGCTATTTAACCTCCTAGCGGTCCTTTCGATCTCGGGATCAAAAAGAAGTTGATCGCTAGAAACTTTGCTGCGCATACACAATCTTCTGCAAAACTAGCAAACACGTGAAACAACCAAAAAGAGAAAATAAAAATTAAAAACTTCCCCGGCAACGGCGCCAATTTGTTGAAAGTATTTGTGGGTAAATATTTTCTGTAATATATCGTATCCACAGGGATTGGTTAATATCACTGCCGTTCTATAGTTGTTTATTTTGAGTTAAGAAATTTGGTTTGGTTTGTTTTATACTAATAATAATATCAAAAACAAATAATAAAATAAAAGCAAGTAAAGGACTTTGTGTTAACAAATAAAGAAAGATGTTGAGTCTTTAGGGTTCATCAACCTAATCCTATACAATTATCAATTAATTCACAATAGAACAATCCTTTGAATCATTATCTTCACTTATCCTCAAATAAGATTCCATGTCTGCAAATCAAATTAGATAACTTTTACCGGTATGAGATTCGATCTCTCCAAACCACAATAACGATAATAGTAATTAAGAACGATAATTATGAAAACCCAATTACAATTCCATCTCTGCAAATTGCAATTGAATCAATATAGTAACCTAGGGCAAAAGTTAAATCCTTTCTTTCGATCAAAGATTCAACGATAATTTAAGACTAAAAAACAAGGTTTCTTATTGATAATGAATTCAAATAATTGTTCACAGGAATTAATCAATGGTAATGTATAATCATAGGTTAACTACTACCTTAGACTCAACAAGAGGGATTTAGCTCTCCATAGATATGAAGAACATACAAGAATCAATGGAGGAATTCATCTTCATCAATAGAATGCCTTCAATTGGTAAAGAATCCACCTTCAATTGTTGTTCTCAGCTCAGAATCAGATAGATCTCCTAATTTCGCTCCCACAAAAGTATCTAACCACTTGGAAAACTAGGGCTTTAAAACAGAACTTTTGGGCTTTTAACGCCGAGGCCGCGGCGCGGCAACGGGCTGGCGCGGCGCGCCCCTCAAACAGAAGTATTTTCACGGCGCGCCTAGGAACTCGCGCGGCGCGCCCTTTGTACTTTCCATCTTTTTCTTCAGCCTTTGAGACTTCCAGCTTTCTTTCCTCCTCATGTTCTTCTTAAGTTCTTATTCAGCTCAAAACCTGCAACAATAACACCCACAAGTGATTCGATTTGCTTTACGCACGAACTAAACTTATTCAGTTCAATTCTTAATAAAAACCTATGGATTCATCACAAGTTGCATCAGTTTAGAGAAAAAATCACTTATATTAACACATGAATTTACCATTAATTTACTCCTAACACTTTACTGATATCTCATTGAGTCGTTGAACTTGATCAACTCATCGACTGAGTGCGTGACAGTGGAATTACGGCAGAGCCGCCACGAGGACTCGTAAAACCTGCAAGGTTGTGAACCTAAGTTGTTGGAGTGGGATGAGTAATGAATTGTTGGACGTTTTAAGTGGATGATATTGGAATCGTCAAGCTTCAGAAGAGCAGTTGACGCAATGTAGTGATACCCGAACTGTCAAGGTGTGGATCGAGACAACTAGAACCCCCAGGATTTGGATGGGACAGAGTGAAACCTTCTCTAAGTCTTGGTAATAGCAAGGGAAAATCCGGACAGGATTGAGAAAGGGCCTTGTAAGTGAGATTCTCCGAAGGTGTTGAGCTGGGATTTAGTAGGATTCAGTACTGATGATGCTGCTGGTGTTAAGTGCGACTGATGAGCTGATAGGACAGAATAACCTTTGGAAGTGCGGACACAGAAGTCAGACCTTTCTGATTGCGCTGGTACGGACAGTAATTGGATGGGTGAAGTATTAGATCCTGATTTAACTTGAAGTAACCTAAGCGAGAGTAGTTGCCTAGTGAAGGTTCGTGGAATATACGAACGTGGTAACTTACGATTGGGCGAGGCTTGAATACTCGGTCGATGGAAGAGGATGTGTATTTCTATTCTTATCATTTTATATTTAAGTTCTAGAACTACGCTAGATGGAATATGAAATGATGTAGAAGCGTGAAATGCAGTAGCCTAAGTTCTTGTTAGTTGTTGTTCGTCAGACCCCGAGTGAAGCCATAGAATTACGCTTGGCATTGGGCGTTCAGGCGAGTAAGAACTAAGATCTATCTGGAACGTCAATAGGATGATCGCAGTTGCGTTGGTTATTAGGAACCATAGTATTCCTATCTGGACTGAATTATCCTTGGAATCTCATGCATGCGTGGGACGAGTGGGTACGCGCACGACATGGTAATTCGATTTTGAACTTCAAGTCTTCATGCTTGGCGTTTTGGCCTTCCGAGTAAGTAAACCTTGATGTGTAGCACCCTCAAGTTTTAGCATCCTGAGGAGTGTGATTCGAAGGACTTGAGGAACGATGAACCTATTGGAGGCCTGTTCAGACACTTGTCGGTTGCAACTATAGGATACGCGTGGGGATCATTATACGCCTGAGGTAGGTTACCGGGATACATGGCCTCGGATTTGGTCCACCATGTTGGTACTACCAGACGGGTATGATGCCACAGTATCGCTATCATGCACAAGATGCGTGAGTCATCCTTTTCCGACATGTGTGGGACAAAGGTGATCTGAAGCTCAAGGTAGAATTCTGATTTGGCACTCGTGAGACACAGATCCAGACTCTCATAAGGTATGTAGGATAAGGATTCATACGTCACACTCGATAGTAGAGGAATAACTAGACAGGAGATGGTGAGATGGATCAAGATCCGATACTATGCTTATAGAGACTCTGAATGATCATGCTCACGCAAGTTAGAGACAGATTATACCTTGCAAATGTTCTCGTTTCATGAAGTGTTAAGTTGGCAATTTTGCAAGAGTGTCTAGAGTGCGACTCATGTGCGGTCATGATACCCTGGTCAGCATAGTGAGTGGCTATCATGTATCATTGGCAACCAGTGATGGAATATGCAAATTGTATCTTGGAATAATTTGATGTGTGACGTATCTGGTAGAGTGTCTGTAGATACTCTGAGTGAAGAAATGTCAATCTTGGTAAAGCATAGACATTTTTGGTTTGAGAACTTGTGAGGAGTTTATAAGAGAGATGTTCGAAATTCAAAGTACAATTTCTCGCATTGTGGCTGCACTCCGACCGTTGGAAGCACTGCAATGAAGGATGCAGCCGCCGGGGAAGTCAGTTTAATGCCAGATTCAGAGGTAGATCAGACATTAGATGAATGTGTGGATGGAGTGTGGCTATGAGGGGATTGTTATATCAGTAAGTCGCACGAGTTATCAGAGGTGACTTTGTGCTAAGAGAATGAAGCCATTTGGTTGGGAAGAAGCGATGATAAACCGACGGAGTTATCGTAAGCTGCGAAGCGTTGGTGAAAGAATCATTATAACGGTTGAGTAACAAGACTTGTTGTAAGGAAAAAAAAAACGTATCAGTTGTACGCTGTGGAAATCAGTGACAAGGACGAACCCCTAAGTCAGTGGGTATTTGGGTTTCAATGTCCTAAGATCGAAACGTGTGCCTAAGTTATGGTAGATGAACTAATATGGAATTGCAGAGTAAGTAGAAACTTGATTCTGGAGAGTACGCAACTTCGAGGAGTAGTAGTCGACAATGGATGTATATGGAGTTCTGGAACGTGTTGTAATTGGACAACTATGGATAAGGAATTATTGTGTATTAAAGGAAGCCAAGTGAATAATGGATATAACGTGACTCAGAGGATTTCAAGGTGTGTGAATTGTTGGAATCAGAGTAGCGCAACGGATCAAGAAAGAATCAGATAAGTCTGAGGTAGGAACGAACGGACTATTTGTAGGATTTTATGTTGGAATGAAGGTATCTTCCTAAGGGAAATTGTCGAAGCGGCGTTTCGTTCATTCCAGTCTCTCAAGGATCACCATAACTCGAGAGGTGTTGTCAATGGGCCAGCTTGGGAATACATTTGGTGGATGGCATGCGGTCCGAAGTTCGTAGGTCATCCGTTTAGCTTGTATGTCACAAGGGTTGGACTGAGTATTGTGACCGCTGAAATGCTGAAGACCAGTGAGGATTCTCAATTGGCGCAAGTTCTTCGTGGTTATGTCTTGTGCACTGTGAGCGTGCGTGAAGAGTTGGACAATGGTCGTCGGGTAGCGTTTGGAATTCACCGTTCATCGGTGGAACCTTGGGTGAAGTTGTGGAATGCTACAACATCGTGGATTGAGGTAATGATTGATACATCTAGGATTGAGGTGAGAATCGAGTAAGGAGGATCAGTTGTATAAGCATAGGTAAACTTGGGACAACCGTCCTAAGACTTTGGGAACCGGAAGTTGAGACCAAGACATTTGGCTAACGCCTAATGACATTGTATGGACTCGAGTGGAGAATAATTTGAAGTGTTATTGCAGAAGTGACGTTGTGGTAGTAATTCTCAAACGGGAAGTAATTCAAGGAGCTGAGTGGATTAGTAATGTTTGTCGAATGAGGGTGAGCATATTAGAGAATGAAATGAAGGATATCCAACATGAGTGGATTATTAGAGTTTCTGAAGTTCTGGGGATTCAGTGCAGAGCAGTGAAGGTCAAGGACCCTGGAAGGATTTTTCCCCATATATGTCAAGACGAAGTATCTTGATAGACGTGTTACTTGAGAGTCAAAGTTCTAACCATGCATAGTGGGACGCAGGTGTTTTGGCAGATTATGCTTCTTCGTATAGAATGACCCTCAGACAGAGTAGTGAGATTATGTGAAGAGAAATGTAAGGAACATTTCATCCCCTGGTTGGTATAGATTTGGACACGTTGTTTCCGTGGTGACCGGAAAGAATTCGAGGACGAATTCAATTTAAGGGGGGGAGAATGTAATACCCCGATTCTCCGACACAAGTTAATTATCATTTAATTGGTTAAGTGATGATTATAAGGCATATTGATATTGGATTATATTAGTCTAAGAAGAATTATTAGTAAGAGTTAGTGGAGTGGTTAGAATAAGATAGATTATTGGAATTTAACCAAGTGGCAAGGTGGTAATTTTCACTCAATTGGAGGGCTTAATGGACTTATGTATTGCTTGCATGTGGACATAATGGACATTGGACTTTAAGTGCATGAGCTTAAGTGTTGTTTGGCTTACACATCAGATTTTTATGGTTGAAGTGGAGCAAGAGAAGCTTATGTTCTTCCTCATCACCTTCATTTTCGCAACATTTTGACAGCCCTCACTAAACTGATCATAACTCTCTGCTCACAGCTCCGATTGAGGTAATTCTTGAAGTTTTGGAAAGCTAACGAAATTATCTTCGATTTGGTATACTAATTTGCACTCATAGCTTGTTTATTGATGGAGATAAGCGCATTTGAAGTTGATCAATGGATGCTGAAAATAGGTGTAAAGTGGAATACGGGTTTGATGAATTTGGAGTTGAAGTTTTGGTCAAGTTAGGAGCTCAATTGCAGCATGTTCATCATCCAAAGCTCCATTGATGCAAGGTGAGTCTCTAGTTAGAGACTTGGGGTTTTGTGGGGAAATTAGAATTTGGGGAAAATTGGGGATTTGTGTGATAAAAATCATTGCATGTTTGTTTAATGGATAAAGTATGTGTTCTTTGATGTGATTATATGTTGTAGAATGATGATACATGATGGAGTTCGAATTTGGATCATTAGGGAACCTTAGGAATGTTTTAGGATGTTTTGGAACTGGTTTTATGCAGGAAAATACGTTTTTTTGACTCTGCTTCAGTAGCAAATCGATTTGCATGGGTTGTAAATCGATTTTCATTCCTGAAAATGTCATTTTTGGGCTCTGCTACAGGTGTAAATCGATTGCAGTAAGATGCAAATCGATTGCTTACTGACAGGAAAATAGCTTTTATTGTTTTGATCATAACTTGAGTTTTGTAACTCGAAATGAAGCCCGGTCGGAAGCATTGGAAAGGTCTTTTAATGATCTTTATGAATATGCTTAGATATAAAGCTTTTAATTGATTTAAAATTTATGGCAAATGGATGTTTAGTTACATGATGTCGGATTAACATTTATAGAATCAAGAATGGTATGTTTAATTCCCCAGAGTGCAGTTCCGTTCCATGTCGGGAACCGGAAGCCTCCTTGTTATGAGACTAATGTGTGTCCATGTACGTTCTAAATAATTATATGGTTTGATTTGTTAGACGCTGGCCTATAGATCTAGAGGGGGGGGGGTGAATAGATCTCACTAAGTTTTTACAGATTTTTCTACAGACTCGAGCGAAAGCGGTTCTGAATCGACTTGCGTCTATTCTGGACCGCTATTGCAAAGGTCGTATGTGTTTCAAAACCAAAGAGTAAGTGGAAATGATGGTGAAGTAATATGATAGCTAACCAATACGTTTAACAACTGAAATCCAATTAACTTCTAGATTGACGACTTTGATTTGCAATGCAGTAAGATTGGATTAAGCAAAAACACAAACACTTGGTGATACGTTCAAATTGATAGTGATTCAAGTTGTGGTGAATTGTGATGTTTGTGCAGAACTTTAATTCACAATTTTAACACTCGAATCGTTGATCAATTTTGCACTTATAACCAATTATGAACAGAAAGTAAAAGAGAAAGTAAAAGCGACAAGAACACGATATTTGTTTAGGCAGTTCGTCGATCGTCCTCGCTACGACTACGTCTGCCCCCAATTCCAAATTGAAATTGGGTAATCTTTCATTAATGTTGAAAGTAGTATATACAAAGAAGATAACAAAGCGATAAACGATAAACCAATTATGTCGATCCTTTGAATCTTCTTCCCCCTTAATCTTGACCAAGATCAAGGTTATCCAAGAGCTTCACTTTGATTCCCTTCTGCAGTGTCTTGATTCCTTGAACTCCCCGTTCCTCAATCGTTACACTCAGCCGAATCCTCAATGAACGCCTCTTGATAAAAACCCCCAAGAACCACCCGTCGTGGAGGACAAAACCCGCAGATTTTATTCACCAACACACCCCACAAACCTTCACCCACTAGGAATCTTCAATTCCGTTCCATGGACGTTATCGAACTCATCACTAACCCGCAACGCAAGAATGATTATGTGTAATTGTGTTGGAGATGATGAAGAACGAAGATGAGAAGCGTTTGTGTATCTTTCAGTCGTTGGTGTTGCTTTGAATAATTAACCCTTGAACAATATATATGATTGCATAGCAGTTGGAATCAAGAATAACTGAATTTTGGACTTTCTTGATCAGTTAGGTCGACCTCTTGTAGAGGTTAGGTCGACCTAGCAGTGCTTGCTGAATTTTGCTCCCAGTTAGGTCGACCTGTTGAAGGAGTAGGTCGACCAGAATCCTCTTCTGGTGCGTTCTGGGAACATTTTCTCAGATTAGGTCGACCTAGTTGCTATGTAGGTCGACCTAACAGACTGATATGAAGATTTCTTCATTTTGAGTCGACCTAAATGGTCTGTGAGTCGACCTAGCAGAGGTATATGGATTTTCCTTCATTTTAGGTCGACCTGGGTTGACAGTAGGTCGACCTAACTGCTGATTTTCTGCATTTTTCATGTTCAGCTTGTGTTGAGTCGACTTATATACATAGTAGATCATCTTGTGCTTTCATGAGTGATCAAATGCTTTACTTTTCTGATTCCTCTTTGTTGTTTGGATGCTCATTTGAGTTTGCCATGAATCAAAAACATCTTTGAGTGTAATCTTGTATTCACATACTCCCCCTTTTTGATGATGGCAAACCATTCGACTAAGCTCTGGTAGTAACTAATAAAGACTCAGCAGAGCTCCCCCGTACATCCAGCATCTATCTCTCAACAGGGCAATCTCTCAACAAAGCTCCCCCGTACATCCAGCATCTATCTCCCCCTTTGTCAACATCAAAAAGAGAAAACAGGAGAATAGAAGAGTAACAAGAGAACCATAGATAATAATGCTAGCATGTATAGTATAGTAGGTAAAAGGTAGTTAATGGTAGAATGAGGCACATATGTGAGCAGAAGCAGTTTTTATGCATGAGGTCACTATAAGCATGTTAATTGATAGCATATTATAGTATCAATGATATTTTTGGAAGTGAACAACAATTACGTTACCGCTTTTTCAATATGACGCCTGGCTTGATGATGAACTACCTTTATGCTAAAAAAAATGTTAGCAAGACAAATAGATATATACATAAAGTAAAGAAATAATATTAAGAGAAAACAAACGTAATTAGCCCAAATTAGAGATATCGAGTATCCCTAATTCCCTACGAATGTTGAAATATTGCTCCGTTGCCAGCGGTTTGGTGAAGATGTCAGCTAGTTGCTTCTTGCTTTCTACATGTTCAAAGGTAACGTCTCCTTTCTCTACATGATCTCGTAGAAAGTGATGCCTTATTTCAATGTGTTTGGTACGTGAGTGTAAGACAGGATTTTTACTCAAGTTTATGGCGCTTGTGTTGTCGCACATGATAGGTATGTGATCAAGCTTAATACCAAAGTCAAGAAGTTGTTGCTTGAGCCATAATATTTGTGCACAGCAGCTTCCAGCAGCTACATATTCTGCCTCAGCAGTGGATAATGCAACCGATACTTGTTTCTTACTATGCCAACTTATTAATGAGTTTGAGAATAGATGACACGTTCCACTAGTGCTTTTTCTATCGGATTTGCAGCCAGCAAAATCTGAATCGGAGAATCCTACCAAATGACACTCATTTCCTTTTGGATACCATAGGCCATATGTAGTAGTTCCACGTAAGTATCACAGAATTCTTTTGACAGCTTTCAAGTGAGATTCTTTTGGGCAAGATTGATATCTTTCTCATCTTTGTCTAGATTTGTATTTGTTGCCATAGGTGTGTCAATTTCCTTTGCTTCACTCATTCCAAATCTTTTGAGCAGCTCCGTACAATATTTAGTTTGATTCACAAACGTTCCATGACTGAGTTGCTTGATTTGTAGGCCCAGGAAGAAATTTAGCTCACCCATGAGACTCATCTCAAATTCACTCTGCATAAGCTTAGAAAAGTCTTTGACAAGTTTTGCATTAGTGGACCCAAATATAATATCATCTACATAAATTTGGACTAAGAGAATATCCTTATCTTTTCTTTTAATAAAGAGAGTAGTATCAACTTTACCTCTAGAGTATCCTTGACTAAGGAGAAATTTGCTCAAACGTTCGTACCAAGCCCGAGGGGCTTGTTTAAGACCGTATAGAGCACGTTTCAGCTTATAAACATGAGTTGGATACATGTAATTCTCAAAGCCGGGTGGCTGAGCAACATAGACTTCTTCATTTATATAGCCATTTAGAAAGGCACTCTTAACATCCATTTGGAATAGTTTGAAGTCTTTAGAACAAGCATAAGCAAGTAAGAGGCGAATAGCTTCGAGACGTGCTACAGGAGCGTATGTCTCTTCATAATCAATACCTTCCTCTTGATTGTAACCTTGGGCAACTAATCTAGCTTTGTTTCTAGTAATAACACCGTTTTCATCAAGTTTGTTACGAAAAACCCATCTAGTGCCTATTACTTGATGATCTCCCGGATGAGGGACTAAGTCCCAAACATCATTCCGTTTAAATTGGTTTAATTCTTCTTGCATGGCCATTAGCCAATGCTCATCAAGTAATGCATCCTTAGCGTTTTTCGGTTCAACTTGTGAAACAAAAGCAAAATGATGGCAGAAGTTACTTATCTTTGAGCGTGTTGTAACGCCCCTTGAGATGTCTCCTATTATATTATCAATTGGATGGTCTTTCACGTTTGTCCAGGCCTTGGGAAGTTCTTCATTGTTTGAGATGCTTTCTTTTTCATTTTCATTGTGAGACTCATCTTTCTCTCTCTCAGCATCTTTCTTTACAATAGTTTCATCCTCATCTTCCTTATCCTTGACAATGTCTTCAGTGGATGGGCCTGCACCATTAAATGAAAGACCTTTCTCGACATATTTTGCATAAGATTCATCAAAAGAAACGTGTACTGACTCTTCTACTATAAGTAATCTCTTATTATATATTCGATATGCTTTGCTAGATTGTGAGTAACCAAGGAATATGCCCTCATCAGCTTTAGCATCGAATTTGCCAAGATTATCCTTACCATTGTTCAAAACAAAACACTTGCAACCGAATACATGGAGATGAGATACATTTGGTTTTCTACCCTTTAGTAATTCATAGGGAGTTTTGTTCAGTATAGGACGTATTGTTATCCTATTCAAAACATAACATGCTGTACTAATCGCGTCAGCCCAGAAATACTTTGGTAGATAACCCTCATTCAGCATTGTTCTTGCCAGCTCCTCTAGAACTCGATTTTTACGTTCAACTACTCCGTTTTGTTGAGGTGTTCTAGGAGCTGAAAAGTTATGCTCAATTCCATGTTTATCACAGTATTTTTCAAAAAGAATGTTTTCAAACTCTCCACCGTGATCACTTCGAATTGCAACTATTTTGTTGTTCATTTTGTTTTGACATAATCTTGCAAATTGAGTAAAGGCTGAAAAAGTTTGACCCTTACTAGGTAAAAAGATTGTCCAACAAAATCTCGAGTAATCATCGACAATGACAAAGCCATAGGTGTTTCCACCTATGCTTTTAGTCCTTGAAGGGCCAAAGAGATCCATGTGAAGTAGTTCAAGAGGGCGTGATGTTGAAACCACGTTCTTTGATTTAAAAGAGATTTTTGTTTGCTTTCCCTTTTGACAAGCATCACATAGATGATCTTTTGAAAACTTCATTTTGGGTAAGCCAATTACTAAATCTTTTGAGACAACTTTATTTAGTAAGTCAAAATTTATGTGGGCGAGACGTCTATGCCAAAGCCATGCATTTGGTACTAGACTTAGATACCTCATCCAAGTTTAGCATGTAGATGTTGTTTACTCTTAAGCCCTTAAACATAATGTCTCTTTTCTTAGTATGTTCTATTGTGCATCCAGCATTTGTAAACATTACTTTAAAATCTTTGTCGCACAATTGACTTATACTTAAAAGATTATGTTTAAGACCTTCTACTAGCAGCACATCAGTTATAGTAGTGGTAGAAGGGTTACCTACACTTCCTTTACCAAGTATGGCTCCCCGATTGTTATCTCCATAGGTGACATACCCCTTTTTCTTTGCTTGAAACTCAACGAAAAGAGATAGGTCTCCAGTCATGTGTCTTGAACATCCGCTATCAAGGAACCACAACCTTTCGGCAATGTCAAGACACTTTTCCTGCAAGATTAATTTAAAGAGGGAGGTCCCCAATTTTCATTGGGTCCTTGGTAGTGAGTACACAATTTGTTGCACTTAGACAACCATTGAAATACTCCTTTAGGAACTAAAATTCTCCTAAATTTGCATTTTTCAATGGTATGTCCCTTTTTGCAACAATAATGACAGGTAATATGATGAGAATATGGAGTTTTGCTAGTTGATGCTTTTGGTACAAAAGTGTATTTACTATATAAAGGAGTATACGATCTTTTGAACTTGTTTGGATCAACCGCAAAAGTCACTTTTGGTTGTAGAGCCTTGTCTAACTTGGCTTTTAGATCTCTCACTTCTTTTTGCCAAATGTGACATGTCTCACAACCAAACCATGATGTAGGATCTATTTCAACTTTGTCCTTTTGAATGTCTAGCATAGATTGTTTTAAAGCTTCCATATCCCTTTCGGTTTTCTCAACTTTTGATTCAAGATATGAAAAAATTTTCTTATTTGAGGCCAAAAGTTTGAAAGCTTTAATTGCATCTCTATGTAATTCTTCAAAAGCAAGTTTTAGTTGAGTATGAGATACCTTATCTACGAGTTCAGGTTTAAGATGACTTACAGCTTTCTTTTTCTTGTTTTGATGAGCCATGAGACATAGGTTTGCTGATTCTTCTTCATCGCTTGACGAGCTTTCACTAGATGAATCACTTTCCCATGCTATGTAAGCTCTTTTAGATTTGTTATGACCTTTGCTTTGGTTCTTCTCCTTTTCTTTCTTAAGGTATGGACAATCCGGTTTGTAGTGACCGGCTTTCCCACAATTGAAGCAAAGACCTTTGATCTTTCCTTTGTTGTCGTCATCTTGTTTGAACATGTTTGATTGCTTTCTATAGTTGATCAATCCTTTGTCGGAATGTTTTGCTCCATTTTTCTTTAGATATTTGTTGTATCTTCGCACAAACAGTCCCATTTCCTCATCATCGGAGTCTTCGTCATCACTTGTGTCACTATCCTTTGGCTCTCGTTTTGAGGTCTTGGAGCTCGAAGCTTTTAGAGCTATTGACTTCTTCTCTACCTCTTTCTCCATGTTCTTTTCTTTCTTTGTCCTCTTCTCATGCATGTCAAGGCATTTAAGATGCTGTTCATGTTCCTCTAGTTTACCAAAGAGAGTGGTAATGTCTAAAGTGTTGAGATCATTTGCTTCCTTAATTGCTGTAACTTTGGGCTGCCATTCCCTGTTCAAACACCTTAAGATTTTGTTAGTAGCAACTGCATTGGAAACATGTCTATCAAGAGAATTTAATCGATTTTTTAGGTGAACGAATCTTTTCTGCATGCTTTCGATGGTTTCACCATCTTCCATGTGGAAAAGTTCGAACTCTTGAGTTAACGTATTGATCCTAGCTAGTTTGACATCATCCGTTCCCTCGTGGGCAACTTGCAATGTGTCCCACATAGCTTTAGCTGATCTACAATGGGAAACGCGATAGTATTCATCAACTCCTAGAGCTGAGATTAGAATGTTTCTCGCTTTCCAATCGTATGCATATTTCTTTTCATCTTCAGCATTCCAAGTATCTTCTGGTTTTGGAACAACTGCACCAGCTGCATTTGTCATAGTGATCTGAAATGGACCATTGACAATAGCTGTCCAGATGTTCCTATCAATTGCATTGATATGGACACACATACAATCCTTCCAATAGCCGTAGTTTTCTCCGTTGAAAACTGGAGCTCTATTATGAGCCCCTTTAGGTCCAGAAGCCATCTTTCCAATAAGTGTTTCACGTAGCACGGAATAAACCAGAGCTCTGATACCACTTGTTAGACGCTGGCCTATAGATCTAGAGGGGGGGGGTGAATAGATCTCACTAAGTTTTTACAGATTTTTCTACAGACTCGAGCGAAAGCGGTTCTGAATCGACTTGCGTCTATTCTGGACCGCTATTGCAAAGGTCGTATGTGTTTCAAAACCAAAGAGTAAGTGGAAATGATGGTGAAGTAATATGATAGCTAACCAATACGTTTAACAACTGAAATCCAATTAACTTCTAGATTGACGACTTTGATTTGCAATGCAGTAAGATTGGATTAAGCAAAAACACAAACACTTGGTGATACGTTCAAATTGATAGTGATTCAAGTTGTGGTGAATTGTGATGTTTGTGCAGAACTTTAATTCACAATTTTAACACTCGAATCGTTGATCAATTTTGCACTTATAACCAATTATGAACAGAAAGTAAAAGAGAAAGTAAAAGCGACAAGAACACGATATTTGTTTAGGCAGTTCGTCGATCGTCCTCGCTACGACTACGTCTGCCCCCAATTCCAAATTGAAATTGGGTAATCTTTCATTAATGTTGAAAGTAGTATATACAAAGAAGATAACAAAGCGATAAACGATAAACCAATTATGTCGATCCTTTGAATCTTCTTCCCCCTTAATCTTGACCAAGATCAAGGTTATCCAAGAGCTTCACTTTGATTCCCTTCTGCAGTGTCTTGATTCCTTGAACTCCCCGTTCCTCAATCGTTACACTCAGCCGAATCCTCAATGAACGCCTCTTGATAAAAACCCCCAAGAACCACCCGTCGTGGAGGACAAAACCCGCAGATTTTATTCACCAACACACCCCACAAACCTTCACCCACTAGGAATCTTCAATTCCGTTCCATGGACGTTATCGAACTCATCACTAACCCGCAACGCAAGAATGATTATGTGTAATTGTGTTGGAGATGATGAAGAACGAAGATGAGAAGCGTTTGTGTATCTTTCAGTCGTTGGTGTTGCTTTGAATAATTAACCCTTGAACAATATATATGATTGCATAGCAGTTGGAATCAAGAATAACTGAATTTTGGACTTTCTTGATCAGTTAGGTCGACCTCTTGTAGAGGTTAGGTCGACCTAGCAGTGCTTGCTGAATTTTGCTCCCAGTTAGGTCGACCTGTTGAAGGAGTAGGTCGACCAGAATCCTCTTCTGGTGCGTTCTGGGAACATTTTCTCAGATTAGGTCGACCTAGTTGCTATGTAGGTCGACCTAACAGACTGATATGAAGATTTCTTCATTTTGAGTCGACCTAAATGGTCTGTGAGTCGACCTAGCAGAGGTATATGGATTTTCCTTCATTTTAGGTCGACCTGGGTTGACAGTAGGTCGACCTAACTGCTGATTTTCTGCATTTTTCATGTTCAGCTTGTGTTGAGTCGACTTATATACATAGTAGATCATCTTGTGCTTTCATGAGTGATCAAATGCTTTACTTTTCTGATTCCTCTTTGTTGTTTGGATGCTCATTTGAGTTTGCCATGAATCAAAAACATCTTTGAGTGTAATCTTGTATTCACATGATTATGTTTAATATATTCCATGATCGAAACATATTTAACTCACATGTGACGAGTATGTGCAAATGACATGATATTTATACGATGGATTTTGTCTAATATTATGTGCATATAATACAATGTAAATTGTTTTCCCGTCGTTCCGGTTGGACGTTCGGATGCTTGATTTTTGTGAACTTGCCTTGGTTGAATATGCGTGAATCGGAGTATAACCGTACTACTAGGATAGTAAATCCTGTTTACCCACTATGTGGATGCCCATTGGTAGCCCGTGTGGCGTTTGTGTTATGTATTATATACCATGGATGATTTGGCTTTATGCCTGTTGTATATACGTGTCTATATCCGTATATTTTGCGTTACCTGAGCTACTATTGCGGTGGAAGCAAGTGAGGGTCTTTAATGGCGTTTCCCACTTGGTAACTCACCTGCGTGATTAGTATGGTAAGTGGGTGATGCCACGTAGGCAATCACTGAATTACTTGCCTCTAGTAACGTCAATTAGACAGTGTTACTAGGCTTTCTCCCGGTGGGCTTGTACTTCGAAGAGAATGTATTGCACCTGTTTACTCACCTGCGTATAAAGGATGAATACCATTGCAGTGGAAGCAAGATCGGGGTCTTTAATGGCGTTTCCCACTTGGTAACTCACTGGCGTGCTTGGTGATGAGGTTGTAAATGCCACGTAGGCAATGGTACAACTTAACTCATCTCGGGTGGAATTCCATATAGGAATGACCCGAATTCATCGTGCGGTGTGCTTGTGCAAGTCTTTCGACATATATGTACTTGGATACTCATCGAGGGTACGTGGCAGAGGTAGCCTAGTTAGATGGGTATAACTCCTTGATTCCTCACATAAGGATGTGAGTTTGCATATTGTGAATTGTTGTTTTATTGAACGCCTCATTGGATAGTTAAGGGACTTCCAATTGTGGTGATACCCTTGTTTGTATTTGCACCTAAACGTGAGGCATAACCCCGGATTCTAGGTGAATCTTTTTATGATGCATGTACCTTGTAGAACCGAGCTAAACCTTAAGATAGGGAGGCTCACTGAGATTTTGTAATCTCACCCCAATCAACTTATATTTTTTCAGGTGCAGTTTAGTAGCTTTTGATAGATAGCCGGTTCGGATTGATGGCTTGAAGTGGTGTCGGCTCGAAGACCTCGTTGATTTTGACATTCCGCTGTGCAAGATCCATTGAAGACCCATGTATTGTGCTACTTAGTAGAATTTCATGTTGTATTTTATATGGATCAAATATTGTACCTTGACTTGTGTATGTACTCAATATCAATTTTAACGTTTCATGCATAATATACTAGTCAGTTATGTATGGGGTGTTACAATCATGTTCATTCAATAAAATCATGGGACGTTTGCATATTCAAATTTTGTGATCCTTTTTTCTTTCTTTGCTTTATTCATTTTTCAAATAGCTATGTTTTCTTACACACACCCACATAAATAAATGCAGATTCACATTCACTCTGGATCCTGTTGATAACGATTCTGCTATTGCCCGTCATGACTTTGAAAATCCGATCTACCAAACTGAGGACGAAAGTGAGGAAGATTGTGAAGTACCAAGAGAACTTGCAAGGCTGCTAGAACAAGAAGAAAATACTATACAGCCGCATGAAGAACCAATTGAGGTTATCAACTTGGGCAATGACGAAGAAAAGAAAGAAGTCAAGATAGGGGCTGATCTAGAAGACAGTGTCAAGCAAACACTGATTCAAATGTTACAAGATTATGTTGAGATATTTTCTTGGTCCTATGAAGATATGCCTGGCCTTGACACGGATATTGTGGTTCATCGCCTGCCGACTAAAGAAGGTAGCAGTCCAGTTAAGCAGAAACTGCGGAGGAGTAGGCCCGATATGTCCAAGAATATCAAAGACGAGGTTGAAAAGCAATTCAATGCCGGCTTTCTGAATGTTGTGATTTATCCTCCTTGGATAGCTAACATAGTACTTGTGCTCAAAAAAGTCGGGAAAGTCAGAATGTGTGTAGACTACAGAGATCTGAACCGGGCAATCCCCAAAGATGATTTCCCTTTACCTCACATCGATGTACTGGTTGACAATACTGCATAATGCAAGTGTTATACCCCAAAATTTGCCCGCATCTTTTTTCAAGAAAACTCCAATCTAAAAATTAGGAGTTTCATATAATCATGGATTTTATTTCATAAATATCCTGACATATGAAATACTTAGTTTTTAGAATTTTTCTTATACAGTATTTTGGCTCGCTGTCAAATTTATTCTTACGCAAACGCCAGTTACTGTTTATTACTTCACACACGCTATTTATTTGATATTTATTTACAGATAAATAGTACTAACGCAATTGGTACAGAACTAAATCTTTTGCAGGCGCAGAGTCGAGGATTCAAACTGTACTGGTAAACAAGTAAATTATTACTAATTTTTGTTTCCCACTAACTTTTGTACTATATTCCATTATTTTCAAAATCTCTTCAGATCTCTTTTTTCAAAAATCAAATCCTAACTTTATTCTGTACATCTCTTTTTCCCAACACTATCATACACTTTCTTTCAAATCTTACTTCCACTCAAATTTTCCTTTTTGTACGGAATCACTTCATTCCCCAATGTCTCTATCCTTCTTTTCATTCTATAAATACCTCTCATTTTTTTCATAAAAATCTGACATCAAATTCTAACTCATCTCTCAAATTTCTACTTCATATTCATTCTTTCTTCTTCCCCGACAAAATGGCAAAGCGGATGGAAACGTGTTTTCTTATGGTCATCACCGTTGTGGTGGTAATCATGTCTTTCTTCTGTCTACATAGCCCTGAAAACTGTGGAGCTGGGATGCTTGCATTCCCAATCATCTACATGTTATTATTTGTAGCATGGGTTATTAATCTTCATTCTTAAAGTTTGTCGTATCTCCTATTTCTTAAATGTACCGTTTACTCGTCGTACTGTTCATGATAGTATGCAATATTTGTACTGTCAGTATTAAATGTTGTACTATTTGTCATACTGTTGCTTAATTATTCAGATAATATTTTGTGTGTTTTCTGCCAGTCAAATATTTATTTTTCTGTGCATTATATGATTTTTAGGGTTATTATCGGTAATTTTGCTCGCGTACAGTAAATATTAGTTATTTATTATGTCTGTGTTTTTAACAAGTCATGTAAATAAACTTTCATCTTTCACATAAAACAAAAACAACAAAAAGAAAATTAACTTTGACTGTTGATTTTTCACTCTAACTGCTACATTAATACCCGAACAGTCAGTTGACACTCAAACTGCTGACAGTACAATTCTCCGTGTTTTGTACCATCAATCAAATCAAACTTTTGCATTTCAAAATTCCAAGATTTTTGTCCTAGAAGTCTTCTGAATATCACATGATTAGCTGAGACACAGCACTGCACAAAAATCAGGTACGCTTAACTGTCTCCTACACAAACAGTCCCTAATTAGGGTTTCTTGTTTTTTCAGGAGAAACAAGTTTTTGAGACCTCAAATGGATTTCATGGACCTCCATACATCTCAAAGTACCATCATACAAATTTTCAAACTTCAATTCACTCAAACGCACCGTCAGCAGCTCAAACAGTCAACAGACGACCCGTTTGACCAAAAAAGTCAACAGACAGTCAAAAATAAAATTTTTTGTTAAAGGATTCATCATTTGATCATTGGATGATCATAATTCATCAAAGAAAGATCAAAAATCAACAAAACCCTAAGATTCAAAATTAGGGTTTTCTCCTAAAAAGTCAACTGAACTTTGACTGGTCATAACTCTCTCATCCTTCATCCAAAAAATTCAAACTAAAGCTCATCTTGAAGGAAATTCAATTATCTTTCAAATGCAATTGATCCCATGGTAATTACATTCACCATTTGAAAAATATGAACAAAGACATTACAGGTCATTTTCAAAGTCAACAAAAAGACACTTTTTTCAAAAGGACACACAAGGAGCATCAAAAATCATTTTGACATGACACCAAAGACATTGGTTAGAAGACTCTTTGAGGTTTCCAAAAAGTGAAAGATCTCCTTCATATGACAAAAATTGAGGGATTTACACCTTGTTGAAGTTGGCTAAATTTTGGGAAAATGCATAAAACCAACATTGCTCAAAAATGTATTTTTTCCAAATGGGGCCAAGTTTTCATAGTTCAAACATGTTTGCCATGATATAATGAGCCTCCCACGACCAAGACAAAGCCCACACCATTTTTATTCATTTTTGGTTTAATTTTATCCTATTTTAAGATTAAATGAAAATGGAAAATGGAAGGATAATGGATAGCTTAGTTTCTAAGCATGAGTCATCAAAGAATCTTTAATTTTCTGCAGAAGATTGAAGTACAAGGCAAGAGAATTGAAGAGGAGCAAGACTTGGTCAACAATTCAAAGATTTTTAATATTTAAAAATCAAGAATTCAACAAAGGCAATCAATGCTTCTTGGCTTGGATTCTAAGCACAACATGGCTTATAAATAGCTTAGCTTACTTCACAAATAGGGGGACACGAATTCAGAACAAAATCTATGTTTGAAACATACTTGTATCATGTTTGAAATATTTTAAGAAATTTAAAATTCGAATTTTAAGTTTCAGTCCAATTCAAGTTCAAATATCCATTCCAAAACATTCCTCATGTATCATTGAACGTTTCCAAATCATTTCCAAGCTTGGAGGCAGTCACAATCATACCTCAGAGCTCACGATTTATACCAAGTAAAATCAACATCGAATCCATACTTCCACGCGTTTTAAATAATTTTTTATTATATATCCATGTTTAGATTAACCTAATGAATGTTTCTGGATAGTTAATTAAGGTTTGGTCACAGATTCAAGGAGATGCCATAGCTAGGGTTTTCCAAGTCCTTTTAGGGCTTTCCCCTACAGGTAAAATTAGCCTCAATTAAAGGCATGGCTGAGTTCGTGGGATTCAGACGAATTCATGGGCACCCTCGCGAAATATTTTTGTGTTGTTTTGCTTGTATTCGTATTGACAGGGTTATAGCAACGACCAGGAACCGTCACTAAAAGCAGTTGCAGACCTAAAACAACGGTCTGGAGGTTGAAGATGACCACGCGTCGCTCCCTCACTCACTGGTTTGCGCGCGCGTTGGGTTTGAAATAAATGGATCCTGTGCGTTAAGATGTACACGTTATCATGCTCCCTCTCATTCCAGGCCATCTGATCTCATTATTTCCTCCATCCAACGTATCTGAATGCTCATCCTTACCATAGACCTTTCTATTAACCACACCAGATCATTAATTATATATATTTTCATTTTATTTTAATTTCTTTGCAAAATTAATTTAAAATAGTTCCAAAAATAAAAAAAATATAATAAAAATATTTTTAGGCTTCTAAAATAATATTTTATTTTTTGACATAAAATATTTTATTTTTCTTCAAATATCTAAATATTTTGCATAATTAATTAGTATATATTTATATATTTGCTTTTTAATTATTTTCAACCAATCAAAAAATCATTAAAAAATTGTTCTTTACATTAAATATAGTTTATATATTATAGGCTAATTTTGTACATATTTAGAGTAATTTTCTCTTTAAGTTTTAATTATTTGTGTAATTATTTGTATAATTATGTATTAATTAACTTAATTAATTTCAAACCAATTTCAAAAATCCCAAAAAAAATTAGTTTTGTTTTAAAATTAATTGAAAAGCATTTTGAACACATTTTAAACTTAATTTTTAGGTTTAAATTTATTTTCATCCTTTTTCCTCATTTTAATTTAATTAATCATGCATTAATTCTAATTAAAATCAATCATAAAAAATCCAAAAACATTTCTTTATTTTCTTGCAATTTAAATTCCTAGATAAATGTATAGGTTGTCAAATCCATGTAAATAGTGTAGTTTACATTTCCCGCACAATCGATGTAATAGCGTAGATTTACTTTCCGCATTTTTCATTTCCGCATTTTAAATTCCAGCACATATAAACTGCGTGTATGCCAAAGATAAAATTGAACCGTTAGATCACTAACTTCAAAGATAAAATATTTGAATCCAAACACAAATCACACTTGCACCTCATAAGGTAATCCCTTTTCTCGTTCTTTTCAAAATCAAAGTCAAATTCTATTATTTCAAACGCAAAATCGAACTTTTGTTTATATCCGGTGAAAGGATAGATTTTTAAAGGATCATTACAAAATTCAATTTACAAAGGTATTTGAAACCACATACGAGCATTTAAAAGCAATTGAAAACAAGTGAGCTAAGCAAATTAAAGAGCCCATGGATAACCATGGATACAAAGGGTGCTAACACCTTCCCTTTGTATAACCTACCCCCTTACCCAGAATTTCTTAAAGGTCTTTTTTCTGTTTCTTTTATAAACCTTTCCTTAATTGGATAAAATAAAAGGTCGGTGGCGACTCTCTGATTTTCAAAAACAAAAGCAAAAACAAAAAGAGTCAGTTCGCGTATCTCTCCGCGAGAGGTATGGCAAAAATCGAGGGCCACAGAACTGGCGACTCTGCTGGGGACATTACTTTCTAAAAAATGTTTTCAAAAGGGGTTACCTTTAGAGAATAGATCACTCCGATGTTTTCAATTGTTTGACTTGATTGCTCTATTTTTCAAAGGTTTGTTTGGGTATTTTGTTTGTGTGAAAGATTCTAACCCGAATCTCGAGATACCTTAAGTATGTGACAATAGACCAAGGAAACTATACGGCATGTACCGATACGGTTGATCTGGTAGTCACCGTTAGTGCGATACTTTGGTTTATACTGATGTCCCTTGAAAACGATCAAGGAGTATGTTAGGCTTCCGAAATGTCATTAAACACTAATTTGTCTTAGAACCTTTTAGTTGAACTTGACTTGTGGCCTATTAAGTGGCTAGCTTTGAAATTGATCGAAGTTAGTTATCCTCGAGGAATATTTTGATCGGTCGTCCGAGCACCGTATTGGGATGTTACCTCCAAGGATCATAGAACCCGAATACTATTTTAGGACAGGTTTTAACCAACTCAACTTCAGTGGGGAGGGTATCACCTATCAGCTTCATGCAAGCCTTTAAACCTAAGGCTATTGTTTGATTTGTTTGTGTGTGCCACATGTTTGACATCATAACATCATAAGCATCATAAGCATATCATTTTTTCACTAATCATTTCAAGGATCAAAGAGTTTACCTTTGTTTTGTTATTGCATGTAATGGCTCCCGCCACCAGAGATTACATCCGAATCAACATCTCAACGGTGCCATCTGAACTAAAAAACTTAGTGTCAGAATTCCCCAGGAATGTTCAATTCACCGAAAAACATGGTCACCTACTCCATTTGGTTACCTCAAAATTTGAAGAAGACATGATACGGGTCCTGTTCCAGTTCTTTGACCCTGAACATCATTGCTTTACCTTTCCAGATTACCAGTTAGTACCCACTTTGGAAGAGTTTTCTAAACTAATTGGTTTACCTGTTCGAGATCAATTACCTTTCACTGGTTTAGAAAGGATTCCAAAACCTGAAATCATTGCTGCTGCCTTACATTTGCGAAAATCAGAAATCGAGTCCAATTGGGAAACAAAGAGTGGAGTTAAGGGTTTGCTTGCTAAGTTCTTAATGGAAAAGGCTCGATTACTACTAGAAAACAAAAGTTATCCAGCTTTTGAGGAGGTTGTGGCTCTTTTGATCTATGGTTTGGTTTTATTCCCTAATCCCGACCAGTTCATAAGTGTGCACATCATCAACCTTTTCCTAACCCGTAACCCGGTACCAACTTTGCTGGGAGAGATTCTACATTCTCTACACACTCGTACCATGAAGAAACGAGGAACTCTTATGTGTTGTATACCACTACTAGCTAGATGGTTTACATTTCATCTTCCCCGATCAGTGCTGAGAAATGAACAATGAATGCAATGGTCTCGCAGGATTATGTCTTTGTCTCATTCAGATATCCGTTGGAACAACTTCTTTCAAAGAGACATTACTATCATTGATCATTGTGGGGAGTATCCTAATGTGCCTCTACTTGGCATCAAAGGGGGCATCACTTACAATTCCTCTTTAGCTTTACGCCAATTCGGATATGCACGGAGCAACGGTCCTCACGACATGATTATCCGTGGCATTGTGTTTGATTACGAGGATGATTCCCATATACACCGACGAAGGTTCATACATGCATGGGGCAGTGTCTATAGAATAGAAAGCAAAACTTTGGGGCAATGGAATTCTATTCCTATGGAACCTTACCTCAGATGGGTGCGGGCTCGTGCTCAGAAACTCATCATGCCATATCCCGCTATTCTACCTGTGACTATTGAGCCAGAAGTCGGAGGAGACGAACCTCAAGTTATCCTACATCCAGATATGCCAACTGACTTGGAAGAGTTGCAAAAATCTTGGGTTCAATTAAAAGAGGGAAGAGACACCTTCAAAGCACACTGTCAAGACTATGAGAGAAGATTATTGGAGCTCACCGGACAACTCCAAGAAGAACAGCAGATCAACACATTCCTGGGTGCAAAGAGAAAGTGTCCATGGGAGACTTGAGGGATCATTCATTTCCTTTATTTCTGTTTTGTAAGCCCGAATGAGGCAAAGAAAAAAAAAAGCAAAAAAAAAAAAGAAATAAATTGTTTAACTAATGTTTGTTTCTCCTTTGTTTTAACAAATCTAAACTCTAAGATCCTTGAAAACATTGCATATACATTTCATTCATATACATTGCATATACATTTCATTCATTCATACACATTGCATAAACAGGTTCACATGACGGATTTCTAATCTCCTCGCTGTTTATTTCAGTCAGAAGAGATGGAATCTGAAACAAGCATCAAGAATCTCGAAGCACAGAACGCCCAAGTTCAAGTGGCAATTCTGGAACTGGAAAAGGGGCAACAAGAACTGAAAGCCCTGATGATCAAGAAGAAAAAGAAGCCCAAAGGATCTGTAGGCTTGAGCCAACTGAAAAGAAAGATCAAGATCCCAGCCAAAAAGTTCAAAAAGCCACCCATCCCTGAAATAGTCGGTGATGGTGAACAAGGAGACAATCACAGCAACCAGGGTTCTGCCAAACCCTCTCTCTCTTCCAATGAAGAAGATTATCATTCTGGAGACGAACAGGATGATGACAAATACCAGCAGTTGGAAGAACGCATGAAAGCTATGGAGATACAAAAAATACCTGGTTTAGATTTCAATGATCTGGGACTCGTCTTAGATGTTGTTATCCCTCCAAAGTTCAAAGTTCCTGTCTTTGCAAAATATGATGGAGTTTCTTGCCCAAAACTACATATGAGGTCCTATATAAGGAAGATACAACCTCACACAACAGATAACAAATTGTGGATTCACTTCTTCCAAGAAAGTCTGTCGGGTACACAACTCGAGTGGTACTACCAACTGGAAAGTACAAAAGTCCATACCTGGGAAGATTTAGCTGCTGCTTTTTACAAACAGTATCAATACAATGCTGATCTTGCACCAACCCGTACTCAACTAAGGGGCATGTCCATGGCACAAAAAGAGAGTTTCAAAGGATATGCGCAAAAGTGGAGAGATATGGATGGAAGGGTTCAACCACCCTTATCTGATCGCGAGCTGGTCGGCATGTTCATGGGCACTTTAACTGGCCCTTTCTATAGTCATTTGCTGGGAAGCTCATCGTCAGGTTTCACTGACCTGATATTGACCGGAGAACGTGTCGAAAGTGGCATTCAAAATGGAAAAATTCAAATAGGCTCCTCCTTTGGTACTACAAAAAGGCCCATCAGTGGGAGAAATTAGGTCAATACAATGCAAATTCAGAAAGGTCGCAAGAATGAGCATCACCAATCTATAGGGGCAGTTCTGATCTCCGCATCAGCACCTCAAAAAGACTAACAGCCAAAATATACGCGTCGACCAGATGCGCCAAGAAGAAATTTCACCAGAATTAACATGCCAATCTCTCAAGCATTGCAGCATTTGCTAAAAGCAGATCTGATCACATTAAAAGATCCTCCAAAGAATGTCAACACTTCCTCTCCGAGTTATCGCCCCGATGCAACATGTGCGTATCACTCAAACTGTCCAGGACATGACGCAGATCACTGCTGGGCCCTGAAAAATAAAATACAAGATATGTTAGATGCTGGGGAAATTGAGTTCGATCCTCCAGAAACTCCAAATGTCATCACGGCACCTATGCCGAAGCATGACAAAACTGTTAACGCTATCCTAGACACTGTTTACATCTATGATGTGAGCGAATTATCAACCCCACTCCTCGAAGTCAAAGGAAAGCTAATCCAAGCTGGTTACTTTCCAGGTTGTGATCCTGATTGCTTTTATTGCACCTACTCGCCCAACGGTTGTGAAAATCTGAGAATGGGAATTCAAAAGTGGATGGATCTCCGTATCATTATGTTTGAGAGGCTCCCTTCTATGGACGTGTTATGCGAAGTCTTTGCAAACGGGATGAGAATAGAAGATGTCTCAGTAATCTCCAGCTTACCATTCAAAATCTCTGCCAAGGCTCCGTTCAAAATTTCTGCTACACTCAAAATGGCATCAGTAATCATTGCTAGTCCAACTCCATTTCCATACTCCTCCGACAAAGCTGTCCCGTGGGGTTACGACACTAATGTTTATGTCCATGGAGTTAAGCAGGGTACCTCGAATGAAGAGGCCACAAAGTTAACTGCTCCAACTGTGGATAATATTGTGGGTACCAACAAGATCACGAGAAGTGGAAGGATCTTTTCACCAGAAATTTCTCCAAATATTGCTGCCGGTCTAGTCCAGGTCCCAGTTCCTAATCAAGATGACAACGCTCGAGGCAAAGAGCCACAAGTTGAGCCAGTTCAAATACCAGTGGAAGTCACTATTGAAGATCCATCAAAACAAGAAATGGAGGAAATATTGAAAATCATCTGTAAGAGTGATTACAATATTGTCGAGCAACTAGGGCACACTGCTTCAAAAATCTCAATGCTATCTCTGCTAAAGTATTCAGAAGCTCATGCCAAAGCTCTGATGAAGTTCCTGAAAGCTGCCCATTTGCCTCAAGAAATTTCAGTCGATCAATTTGAAAATTGTGTTGCCAATCTAACCGTGAATAACAGCCTCGGTTTCTCTGATGTTGATCTAACCCCTGCTGGAAAAAATCACAACAAAGCCCTACATATCTCCATTGAATTTAATGGCACCACTCTATCTCATGTGCTGGTAGATAACGGTTCTTCTTTGAACGTGTTACCAAAAACAGTACTAGAAAAACTTGACTTCGAAGGAATTATGTTACAACCAAGCGATGTTGTGGTAAGAGCCTTCGATGGGTCAACAAGAACAGTGTACGGAAAGGTGAATCTCCCAATTAGAGTGGGCTCTCAGATCTTTGATTCTATCTTTTACGTAATGGAAATTCACCCAGCATATTCCTGTTTACTTGGACGCCCTTGGATACATGGGGCAAACGCTGTAACTTCTACCTTGCATCAGAAGTTGAAATATCCAGTAAAAGGAAAGATTGTCACAGTTTATGGCGAAGAGGAATATGTGGTTAGTCACCTAAGCAATTCCAAATATGTTGAGTTGGATGACGAATTCATCGAAACTCCCTGCCAATCTTTTGAGGTGGTCTCTCCAGATGTCTCTACCACCAAGCATATTTCTGCTACTCCAACTACAACTATGGCTTCTCTCAAAGATGCCAAAGCTGTGATCGAAAAAGGTGATTGCACAGTATGGGGACAACTTCTCGATATAACATACAAGTCCGACAAGCTAGGCCTGGGCTATGATAGTGGAAATCAAAAGAATGATCAAAGTCTTTGTTCTGGAGGATTAATGTCACATTTCATCAGCCAAGGAGTAAACGCCATTGAAGACGATGGAGTGTTCTTGAACCATATCATTCAGCCATATCCAGATGAAATTCCACCCATTTCCATGGGAATGTGGGATACTTTGGGAGATCCAAGCGGCGGATATAATTATCAATATACCGCACCTCAGAGTTCTTTTATTGCTATGGAAGATATGACCCCAACTGGATGGGGTGATCAATTTGAGAATGACAAAAGTATCACAAGTCCTAGCACTGAGCAATATCAAAATTCACCTAAAGAAGTTTGGGATACGCTAAGAGAGCCAAGTGGCAAATATGACTTTATGGTGAAGTATTACGCTCCTCCGAGCTCACAAGTCGCCATTGAAGACATTGTCCCAACTGGATGGGATGAACATTGCGAAGACAATTTCACTCCTGAAGAAGCTTGGGAAATACCAAATAACGAGGGTTGTTTTCTGTCAGAGTACACCCCTCACCAGAATGCACAAGTCTCTATCCAAAACATCATCCCGACTGGATGGGACGGCCTTATCGAGCATCTCGCTCAGCCAACAGAGATATCTCAGCCTGGGCTCTCGTATCCAGCGGAGTATATCACTTATCCCGAAAGATCACCGGCTCATTTCCCCACTAATGAAATCAATGATGTGGAAGGTGAAGAAGACAACTGCAACTGGAACAGCTGGATACTCCCTGCTCACAACAATGGATTGAACAACTGGAAAGCTGAGGATGTGATCCCCTTTGATCAGGAGTAAATGCAATTTCCTGTTTTCTTTGTGTATATTGTGCAAAGATAAAAATGGTTCCTGTACTATCGAACCATGAGCTTGAAAGCCGTGTGCCTTGCCCGAAGCACACTGGTCCTTTTATAAGGGCTTGTCATATCATGATCATGTGTATTCAATAAAATCATGGGACGTTTGCATATTCAAATTTTGTGATCCTTTTTATTTCTTTGCTTTTCAAATAGCTATGTTTTCTCACACACACTCACATAAATAAAATGCAGATTCACATTCACATTGGATCCAGTCGATAACGATTCTGCTATTGCCCGTCATGACTTTGAAAATCCGATCTACCAAACTGAGGACGAAAGTGAGGAAGATTGTGAAGTACCAAGAGAACTTGCGAGGCTGCTAGAACAAGAAGAGAAGGCTATACAGCCTCATGAGGAACCAATTGAGGTTATCAACTTGGGCAGCGACGAAGAAAAGAAAGAAGTCAAAATAGGGGCTGATTTAGAAAACAGTGTCAAGCAAAGACTGATTCAAATGCTGCAAGACTACGTCGAGATATTCGCCTGGTCCTATGAAGATATGCCAGGCCTTGACACGGACATTGTGGTTCATCGCCTGCCAATCAAAGAAGGTAGCACTCCAGTCAAGCAGAAACTACGGAGGAGTAGGCCTGATATGTCAAAAAAGATCAAAGATGAGGTTGAAAAGCAATTCAATGCCGGCTTCCTGAAAGTTGTAAGTTATCCTCCTTGGATAGCTAACATCGTGCCTGTACCTAAAAAAGACGGGAAAGTCAGAATATGCGTAGACTACAGAGATCTGAACCGGGCAAGCCCCAAAGATGATTTCCCTTTACCTCACATCGACATACTGGTTAATAATACCGCACAATGCAAGGTATTCTCCTTTATGGATGGATTCTCAGGGTACAATCAAATCAAGATGGCACCCGAAGACATGGAAAAAACAACCTTCACAACACCCTGGGGAACCTTTTGTTACAAGGTAATGCCCTTTGGTTTAAAGAACGCAGGAGCAACCTATCAACGTGCAATGGTAGCTCTATTTCATGATATGATTCATCAGGAGATAGAGGTGTATGTCGATGATATGATTGCAAAATCCAACACCGAGGAAGAACATCTGGGTCATCTCTACAAACTGTTTGACAGACTCAAGAAATACAGGTTGCGACTGAACCCAAATAAGTGTACCTTTGGAGTGAGATCCGACAAACTCTTAGGTTTCATCGTCAGCAGCAAAGGTATTGAGGTTGATCCTGCCAAGGTCAAAGCCATTCAAGAAATGCCTATACCCCGTACCGAGAAACAAGTCAGAGGGTTCTTGGGACGTCTGAATTACATCGCCCGATTTATTGCCCACATGACTACTACTTGTGTGTCGATCTTCAAACTGTTGAAGAAAGATCAAGTGGAAAGGTGGAATGACAAATGCCAGTTAGCCTTTGACAAAATCAAAGAGTATCTTCAAAAACCGCCAATCTTGCTACCACCTTTGGAAGGAAGACCCCTGATAATGTACCTAACTGTGTTAGAAGATTCAATGGGGTGCGTACTGGGGCAACATGACGAGTCCGGCCGAAAGGAGCAAGCAATCTACTATCTTAGCAAAAAGTTTACCGATTGTGAAACAAGATACTCACTACTCGAAAAAACTTGCTGTGCCTTAGCACGGGCGGCTCGCCGGCTAAGACAGTATATGCTAAATCACACCACTTTCCTAATCTCCAAAATGGATCCTATCAAGTACGTGTTCGAAAAACCTGCTCTCTCTGGAAGAATAGCAAGATGGCAAATGATCTTAACAGAATATGACATTCAATACACTTCACAAAAAGCAATCAAAGGAAGTGTGGTAGCTGATCATCTGGCTCATCAGGCAGTGGATGATTATCAAGCATTGAACTTTGACTTCCCAGACGAAGACATTATGCTAGTCAATGACTACAAACAACCAAGACCAGAAGAAGGACCCGAGCCAGGATCCCGGTGGACTATGGTTTTTGACGGAGCTTCTAACGCACTTGGCAATGGCATCGGAGCTGTGATCATTTCTCCTGCAGGAGGTTACACACCATTCACTGCCAGATTATGCTTCAACTGCACTAACAATATAGCTGAGTACGAAGCATGTATTCTGGGTCTCAAAGCTGCAATTGATTTAAGAATCAAGTTCCTGGAGGTCTACAGAGACTCGGCCTTGGTAATTTACCAAGTCAAAGGGGAATGGGACACGAAGCACCCGAATCTAATTCCTTACAAAGAATATGTGCTGAGTCTGATTCCTTATTTCGAAGAAATCACTTTTGAACACATCCCACGCGAGGAAAATCAACTAGCTGATGCCTTAGCTACCATGTCATCCATGTTCAAAGTCAGGTGGGACAATGAGGCGCCGATAATCACCATTTACAGACAAGATGAACCATCCTATTGCAATGAGATCGATGCCGAAGGAACAGAAGAAAAACCATGGTTCCATGAAGTAAAAAGATATCTCGAAGCTCAGGAGTACCTTGAAGGGGCGTCCATTAATGACAGAAAGTTTCTAAGGAGATTTGCTGCCAAATTCTTTCTGTGTAATGGGACCCTATACAAACGCAACCATGACTCGACTTTACTTCGTTGTGTAAACAAGAAGGAAGCAGAACAGATTATGGAAGACATACACAATGGTGCCTTCGGTACTCATTCAAGTGGACATACAATGGCTAAAAAGATCCTCAAAGCAGGTTATTACTGGTCTACCATGGAGATGGACTGCCATCATCATTCCAGAACCTGTCACAAATGTCAGATATATGCTGACAAAGTACATGTACCTCCAGTCCCGTTAAACGTGCTGACGGCTCCTTGGCCTTTTGCAATGTGGGGTATTGATATGATTGGAGAAATCAAACCTACTGCCTCCAACGGATATCGCTTTATCCTGGTCACTATTGACTACTTCACAAAGTGGGTAGAAGCAGCTTCATTTGCTTCTGTCACCAAGAATGTGGTGGCCCGATTTATCAAGCACAATCTCATTTGTCGGTATGGCATTCCCGAAAGGATCATCACGGACAATGGCACAAATCTAAACAACAGAATGATTACTGAACTCTACACACAATTCCAGATCAAACATCATAATTCCTCTCCATATCGACCAAAGATGAATGGCGCGGTGGAAGCTGCCAACAAAAACATCAAGAAAATCATACAAAAAATGACAGTAACCTACAAAGACTGGCATGAGATGTTACCTTTTGCTCTTCATGGTTATCGCACGTCTGCGCGTACTTCGACAGGGGCAACTCCATTCTCCTTAGTCTATGGTATGGAGGCAGTTCTTCCAATTGAAATTCAAATTCCTTCCCTAAGGATTATGAAAGAAGCCGATCTAGACGAAGATGATTGGATTCAAACACGGTTAGACCAGATAAACTTGATTGATGAGAAAAGGCTCGCAACTATTTGTCATGGTCAATTGTACCAGAAGCGCATGATCAAAGCCTTCAACAAAAAAGTCAAAAGTCAAGCATACCAAACTGGTGGCTTGGTTGTCAAACGCATCATCTTACCACAAGGTGATCCCAGGGGCAAATGTTCTCCCACTTATGAGGGACCATTTGTAATTAAGAAAATATTCTCCGGCGGTGCCATGTTGCTTACCACCATGGATGGCGAGGATTTCCCACGCCCTGTGAATGCGGACATAGTCAAAAAGTACTTCGCTTGAAAAGAAAAGCTCGCTAAGTTGAAAACCTGAAAGGGCAACTTAGGCAAAAAAATGAGCGTCTCGGTGGATTGAAAACCCGAAAGGGCGATCCGGGCAAAAATTAGAGACCAAAAAAAAATATAATTATCCCGGTAGGCTGAAAACCTGAAAGGGCAGCCTAGGCAAAAGTTAGAGAATAAAGCGTACAACTATGTTCCGTTCAGCTGTCTACTCACCATCAAGATTCAACACATCAAAGACACCGATCAGTCCAATCACTTTCTTCCAATAAGCGAGGGATGAGATGCTCGAAGACAGATTGGCAATAGCAGAATTGAAACTTGACTGAATTGTTTTCACATAGCTATCTATCTTTATAAATACTTTCCAAAGCTTTATGACAATTTCCTACTACCAGGATTTTTGTTTACTTGTACTAATCAGCATATCATGGCTCTTTTCAATGCAGCTTAGGCTCAAAATCAACATTTTCACTTTTTCTGTTTTGAATACGTAAACGTCCCAATGATAATTTTGAATGAACATGTGCATTTGAATATGATTGATGTTTACCAGGAAAAACAGGAATAGCATTCAGGTAATGTCCCAATCATCTGGACATCATCCCGAATCTAGCATCCGAAGAAAAATCCCCAAGAGAAATGCATTTCTCAGCAAATTCCTCAATAAGATTTTCTCTCCAAACGAAGAGATTCGAGAAATCTTATCCCCCAGCAGGGCTGTTCCAGATTACTATCCCCAAAAGTTGTGATCTCCACACTAGGACTTGGTCAGATAGTGCATCGGAGGATTATGCATCTTCCTCATTCCCACTTAAAAGGGCATCAAAATCAGAACTTCCAATTACCTTTCATCCCCAAGCGGTATTCGAAGATCCTTCAACAGAGCACCATGGTTCTCAAAGAAGGTCCCCAGCCGAGGGTACTCAAACAAGATAAAGGATCATCAACGATCACAATACATTCATATCCAGATGACTAGCGGGAATTTATTTTCCCAACTAGAAGCTTGACACGCTTACATCATACATCATACATCATACGCATATTCATACACATATTCACACACAACATAACATGCATATTTCTCCTTTAGCTCGAGAATATCTTACATTACATGCATCGTAAACATTGCATATCACTAACTTGATTTTTTCAGGCAGACGGATATCTTCAACAAAGATGTTCTCAATCACATGCAGTGTTCCACTGAATTCTTTTCAGATAAGCAGTCCTCTCAGATATAATCAAGCCGAAGATTCATTCTGAAAAGATCTCTCTTTCTAAATCACTTATCAACTCAAAAAACAAGTAACACAGATCAAAGCTGATACCTCAGACGGTTCCAGAACGATCTACCATCGAAGATCTAAAGCTGATACCTCAGACGGTTCCAAAATGATCTACCATCGAAGATCTAAAGCTGATACCTCAGACGGTTCCAGAACGATCTACCATCGAATATCTAAAGCTGATACCTCAGACGGTTCCAGAACGATCTAACATCAAAGATCTAAAGCTGATACCTCAGACGGTTCCAGAACGATCTAACATCGAAGATCTAAAGCTGATACCTCAGACGGTTCCAGAACGATCTACCATCGAAGATCTAAAGCTGATACCTCAGACGGCTCCAGAACGATCTACCATCGAAGATCTAAAGCTGATACCTCAGACGGTTCCACAATGATCAACTTCCAAAATCTAAAACGGAAAAATTTTGGACAAGTTCCGTAACGATCATCCTCCTAGACTTAAAGCGGTAACCTTGGACGATTCCGAAACAGTCAACACAAAGACTTTCAAATCCTTCATCAAGATATAATCAATGGATTCATTCTGATGAATAAACCATCAAACACATTTGCCAGGTGGCATCTGAAAGCCCATCCCAGGTAATGTTCCGATCTGCCAACAACATTTCTCAGACAACATTCAAAGACAACTTCCAACATCTCTTCCGATCAAGGTAAGTGCAAATTTTCAGGGCATCTAAAATATTCAATCATCTTCCACCTTCAGATTTCAGACAATCTCTTCAGGTTTAAGAAGATTGAATAGGGGCAACTGTTATACCCCAAAATTTGCCCGCATCTTTTTTCAAGAAAACTCCAATCTAAAAATTAGGAGTTTCATATAATCATGGATTTTATTTCATAAATATCCTGACATATGAAATACTTAGTTTTTAGAATTTTTCTTATACAGTATTTTGGCTCGCTGTCGAATTCATTCTTACGCAAACGCCAGTTACTGTTTATTACTTCACACACGCTATTTATTTGATATTTATTTACAGATAAATAGTACTAACGCAATTGGTACAGAACTAAATCTTTTGCAGGCGCAGAGTCGAGGATTCAAACTGTACTGGTAAACAAGTAAATTATTACTAATTTTTGTTTCCCACTAACTTTTGTACTATATTCCATTATTTTCAAAATCTCTTCAAATCTCTTTTTTCAAAAATCAAATCCTAACTTTATTCTATACATCTCTTTTTCCCAACACTATCATACACTTTCTTTCAAATCTTACTTCCACTCAAATTTTCCTTTTTGTACGGAATCACTTCATTCCCCAACGTCTCTATCCTTCTTTTCATTCTATAAATACCTCTCATTTTTTTCATAAAAATCTCACATCAAATTCTAACTCATCTCTCAAATTTCTACTTCATATTCACTCTTTCTTCTTCCCCGACAAAATGGCGAAGCGGATGGAAACGTGTTTTCTTATGGTCATCACCATTGTGGTGGTAATCATGTCTTTCTTCTGTCTACATAGCCCTGAAAACTGTGGACCTGGGATGCTTGCATTCCCAATCATCTACATGTTATTATTTGTAGCATGGGTTATTAATCGTCATTCTTAAAGTTTGTCGTATCTCCTATTTCTTAAATGTACCGTTTACTCGTCGTACTGTTCATTATAGTATGTAATATTTGTACTGTCAGTATTAAATGTTGTACTATTTGTCATATTGTTGCTTAATTATTCAGATAATATTTTGTGTGTTTTCTGCCAGTCAAATATTTATTTTTCTGTGCATTAAATGATTTTCAGGGTTATTATCGGTAATTTTGCTCGCGTACAGTAAATATTAGTTATTTATTATGTCTGTGTTTTTAACAAGTCATGTAAATAAACTTTCATCTTTCACATAAAACAAAAACAACAAAAAGAAAATTAACTTTGACTGTTGATTTTTCACTCTAACTGCTACATTAATACCCGAACAGTCAGTTGACAGTCAAACTGCTGACAGTACAATTCTCCGTGTTTTGTACCATCAATCAAATCAAACTTTTGCATTTCAAAATTCCAAGATTTTTGTCCTAGAAGTCTTCTGAATATCACATGATTAGCAGAGACTCAGCACTGCACAAAAATCAGGTACGCTTAACTGTCTCCTACACAAACAGTCCCTAATAAGGGTTTCTTGTTTTTTTAGGAGAAACATGTTTTTGAGACCTCAAATGGATTTCATGGACCTCCATACATC
Organism: Vicia villosa; assembly: GCF_029867415.1. NCBI lineage: Eukaryota > Viridiplantae > Streptophyta > Magnoliopsida > Fabales > Fabaceae > Vicia > Vicia villosa. Next base: position 5,645,652 of record NC_081186.1, read on the forward strand.
TCAAAGTACCATCATACAAATTTTCAAACTTCAATTCACTCAGACGCACCGTCAGCAGCTCAAACAGTCAACAGACGACCCGTTTGACCAAAAAACTCAACAGACAGTCAAAAATAAATTTTTTTGTCAAAGGATTCATCATTTGATCATTGGATGATCATAATTCATCAAGTAAAGATCAAAAATCAACAAAACCCTAAGATTCAAAATTAGGGTTTTCTCCTAAAAAGTGAACTGAACTTTGACTGGTCATAACTCTCTCATCCTTCATCCAAAAAATTCAAACCAAAGCTCATCTTGAAGGAAATTCAATTATCTTTCAAATGCAATTGATCCCATGGTCATTACATTCACCATTTGAATAATATGAACAAAGATATTACAGGTCATTTTCAAAGTCAATAAAAAGACACTTTTTTCAAAAGGACACACAAGGAGCATCAAAAATCATTTTGACATGAGACCAAATACATTGGTTAGAGGACTCTTTGAGGTTTCCAAAAAGTGCAAGATCTCCTTCATATGACAAAAATTGAGGGATTTACACCTTGTTGAAGTTGGCTAAATTTTGGGAAAATGCATAAAACCAACATTGCTCAAAAATGTATTTTTTCCAAATGGGGCCAAGTTTTCATAGTTCAAACATGTTTTCCATGATATAATGGGCCTCCCACGACCAAGACAAAGCCCACACCATTTTTATTCATTTTTGGTTTAATTTTATCCTAAGATTAAATGAAAATGGAAAATGGAAGGATAATGGATAGCTTAGTTTCTAAGCATGAGTCATCAAAGAATCTTTAATTTTCTGCAGAAGATTGAAGTACAAGGCAAGAGAATTGAAGAGGAGCAAGACTTGGTCAACAATTCAAAGATTTTTAATATTTAAAAATCAAGAATTCAACAAAGGCAATCAATGCTTCTTGGCTTGGATTCTAAGCACAACATGGCTTATAAATAGCTTAGCTTACTTCACAAATAGGGGGACACAAATTCAGAACAAAATCTATGCTTGAAACATACTTGTATCATGTTTGAAATATTTTAAGAAATTTAAAATTCGAATTTTAAGTTTCAGTCCAATTCAAGTTCAAATATCCATTCCAAAATATTCCTCAAGTATCATTGAATGTTTCCAAATCATTTCCAAGCTTGGAGGCAGTCAGAATCATACCTCAGAGCTCACGATTTATACCAAGTAAAATCAACATCGAATCCATACTTCCACGCGTTTTAAATAATTTTTGATTATATATCCATGTTTAGATTAACCTAATGAATGTTTCTGGATAGTTAATTAAGGTTTGGTCACAGATTCAAGGAGATGCCATAGCTAGGGTTTTCCAAGTCCTTTTAGGGCTTTCCCCTACAGGTAAAATTAGCCTCAATTAAAGGCATGGCTGAGTTCGTGGGATTCAGACGAATTCATGGGCACCCTCGCGAAATATTTTTGTGTTGTTTTGCTTGTATTCGTATTGACAGGGTTATAGCAACGACCAGGAACCGTCACTAAAAGCAGTTGCAGACCTAAAACGACGGCCTGGAGGTTGAAGATGACCACGCGTCGCTCCCTCATTCGCTGGTTTGCGCGCGCGTTGGGTTTGAAATAAATGGATCCTGTGCGTTAAGACGTACACGTTATCATGCTCCCTCTCATTCCAGGCCATCTGATCTCATTAATTCCTCCATCCAACGTATCTGAATGCTCATCCTTACCATAGACCTTTCTATTAACCACACCAGATCATTAATTATATATATTTTCATTTTATTTTAATTTCTTTGCAAAATTAATTTAAAATAGTTCCAAAAATAAAAAAAAATATAATAAAAATATTTTTAGGCTTCTAAAATAATATTTTATTTTTTGACATAAAATATTTTATTTTTCTTCAAATATCTAAATATTTTGCATAATTAATTAGTATATATTTATATATTTGCTTTTTAATTATTTTCAACCAATCAAAAAATCATAAAAAAAGTTGTTCTTTACATTAAATATAGTTTATATATCATAGGCTAATTTTGTACATATTTAGAGTAATTTTCTCTTTAAGTTTTAATTATTTGTGTAATTATTTGTATAATTATGTATTAATTAACTTAATTAATTTCAAACCAATTTCAAAAATCCCAAAAAAAATTAGTTTTGTTTTAAAATTAATTGAAAAGCATTTTGAACACATTTTAAACTTAATTTTTAGGTTTAAATTTATTTTCATCCTTTTTCCTCATTCTAATTTAATTAATCATGCATTAATTCTAATTAAAATCAATCATAAAAAATCCAAAAACATTCCTTTATTTTCTTGCAATTTAAATTCCTAGATAAATGTATAGGTTGTCAAATCCATGTAAATAGCGTAGTTTACATTTCCCGCACAATCGATGTAATAGCGTAGATTTACTTTCCGCATTTTACATTTCCGCATTTAAAATTCCAGCACATATAATCTGCGTGTATGCCAAAGATAAAATTGAACCGTTAGATCACTAACTTCAAAGATAAAATATCTGAATCCAAACACAAATCACACTTGCACCTCATAAGGTAATCCCTTTTCTCGTTCTTTTCAAAATCAAAGTCAAATTCTATTATTTCAAACGCAAAATCGAACTTTTGTTTATATCCGGTGAAAGGATAGATTTTTAAAGGAAATAGGATTAAGACCTTATAACTCAGGGTAGACCTCCTAATTTGCTTGCTCAAATCAAAACAAACAAATCTCTCATATATCATTGTTTTTCAAAATAAAACTTTCAAAAAGACAATACTTTGTATATATCCAAACAAGGATCATTACGAAGTTAACGCTCTTTTTTCCAAAGCATCTTTTGAAAGATAAAAACACTTTGTATACATCCGCACAAGGATCATTACAAAATTCAATTTACAAAGGTATTTGAAACCACATACGAGCATTTAAAAGCAATTGAAAACAAGTGAGTTAAACAAATTAAAGAGCCCATTGATAACCATGGATACAAAGGGTGCTAACACCTTCCCTTTATATAACCTACCCCCTTACCCAAAATTTCTTAAAGGTCTTTTTTCTGTTTCTTTTATAAACCTTTCCTTAATTGGATAAAATAAAAGGTCGGTGGCGACTTCTGATTTTCAAATACAAAAGCAGAAACAAAAAGAGTCAGTTCGTGTATCTCTCCGCGAGAGGTATGGCAAAAACCGAGGGCCACAACAAGGTATTCTCCTTCATGGATGGATTCTCAGGGTACAATCAAATCAAGATGGCACCCGAAGACATGAAAAAACAACCTTCACAACACCCTGGGGAACCTTTGTTACAAAGTAATGCCCTTTGGTTTAAAGAATGCAGGAGCTACATATCAGCGCGCAATGGTAGCTCTGTTCCATGTATAATTCATCAGGAGATAGTGGTTTATGTCGATGATATGATTGCAAAATCCAACACCGAAGAAGAACATCTGGGTCATCTACACAAGCTGTTTAACAGACTCAAGAAATACAGATTGCGACTGAATCCAAACAAGTGTACCTTTGGAGTAAGATCCGGCAAACTCTTAGGTTTCATCGTCAGCAGCAAAGGTATTGAGGTTGATCCTGCCAAAGTCAAAGCCATTCAAGAAATGCCTATACCTCGTACCGAGAAACAAGTCAGAGGATTCTTGGGACGTCTGAATTACATCGCCAGATTTATTGCCCATATGACTACTACTTGTATGCCGATCTTCAAACTGTTGAAGAAAGATCAAGTATAAAGATGGAATGACAAATGCCAGTTAGCCTTTGATAAGATCAAAGAGTATCTCCAAAAACCGCCAATCTTATTACCACCTGTGGAAGGAAGACCTCTGATAATGTACCTAACTGTGTTAGAAGACTCAATGGGGTGTGTATTGGGGCAACATGACGAGTCCGGCCGAAAGGAGCATGCAATCTACTATATTAGCAAAAAGTTTACCAATTGTGAAACAAGATACTCACTGCTCGAGAAAACTTGTTGTGCCTTAGCATGGGCGGCTCGCCGACTAAGACAGTATATGCTAAATCACACCACTTTCCTGATCTCCAAAATGGATCCTATCAAGTATGTGTTCGAAAAACCTGCTCTCTCTGGATGAATAGCAAGATGGCAAATGATTTTAACAGAATATGACATCCAGTACACTTCACAAAAAGCAATCAAAGGAAGTGTGGTAGCTGATCATCTGGCTCATCAAGCAGTGGATGATTATCAAGCATTGAACTTTGACTTCCCAGATGAAGATATTATGCTAGTCACTGACTACGAGCAACCAGGACCGGAAGAAGGACCCGAGCCAGGATCCCGATGGACTATGGTTTTTCATGGAGCTTCTAATGCGCTTGGCAATGGCATCAGAGATGTGATCATTTCCCCTGCAGGAGGTTATACACCATTCACTGCCAGATTATGCTTCAACTGCACTAACAATATAGCCGAGTATGAAGCATGTATTCTGGGTCTCAAAGCTGCAATCGATCTAAGAATCAACTTCCTGGAGGTCTACGGAGACTCGGCGCTTGTAATTTATCAAGTCAAAGAGGAATGGGACACGAAGCACCCGAATCTAATTCCTTACAAAGAATATGTGCTGAGTTTGATTCCTTACTTTGAAGAAATCACTTTTGAACACATCCCGCGTGAAGAAAATCAACTAGCTGATGCCTTAGCTACCATGTCATCCATGTTCAAAGTCAGGTGGGACAATGAGGCACCGATGATCACCATTTACAGACAAGATGAACCAGCCTATTGCAATGAGATCGATGCCGAAGGAACGGAAGAAAAGCCATGGTTCCATGAAGTAAAAAGATATCTCGAAGCTCAGGAGTACCCTGAAGGGGCATCCATTAACGACAGAAAGTTTCTAAGAAGATTTGCTGCCAATTTCTTTCTAAGTAATGGAACCCTATACAAACGCAACCATGATTTGACTTTACTTCGTTGTGTAAACAAGAAGGAAGCGGAACAAATTATGTTAGGGAATAAAGCGTACAACTATGTTCCGTTTATTTACCTACTCACCTTCAAGATTCAACACATCAAAGACACCGATCAGTCCAATTACTTTCTTCCAACAAGTGAGGGATGAGATGCTCGAAGACAGATTGGCAATAGCAGAATTGAAACTTGACTGGATTATTTTCACATAGCTATTCTCTTTATATACTTTATGACAATTTCCTACTGCTAGGATTTTTGTCTCCTTGTACTAATCAGCCTATCATGGCTCTTTTTCAAAAATCAATGCAGCTCATGCTCAAAATCAACATTTTCACTTTTTATGTTTTGAATACGTAAACGTCCCAAATGATAATTTTGAATGAACATGTGCATTTGGATATGATTGATGTTTACCAGGAAAAACAGGAATAGCATTCAGGTAATGTCCCAATCATTTGGACATCATCCCGAAACCAGCATTAGAAGAAAAATTACCAACATAAATGCATTTCTCAGCAAATTCCTCAATGATATTTTTCTCTCCAACAAAGTGATTCGAGAAATCTTATTCCCCAGCAGGGCTGTTCCAGATCGCTATCCCCAGAAGGTATGATCTCCACACCAGGACTTGGTCAAATAGTGCATCGGAGGATTATGCATCTTCCTCATTCCCGCTTTAAAGGGCATCAAAGTCAGAACTTTCAAATTACTTTTCATCCCCGAGCGGTAGTCAAAGATCCTTCAACAGGGAAACATGTTCTCAAAGAAGGTCCCCAGCCGAGGGTACTCAAACAAGACGACAAAAGATCATCAACGATCACAATGCCTTCATTTATTTTCCCAACCAGAAGCTTGATACGCTCAAGTCATACATCATACATCATACATCATACATCATAAACATTGCATGTCACTAACTTGATTTTTTCAGGCGGACGGATATCTTCAGCAAGGATATTCTCAATCACATGCAATGTTCTCTTGAATTCTATCTCAGATAAGGAGTCCTCTCAGATATAATCAGCCGAAGATTCATTCTGAAGAGATCTCTCTTTCCAAATCACCTATCAACTCAAAAACATACCAACAAAGATCTAAGTCGATACTTCAGACGATTTCACAATGATCTACCATCGAAGATCTAAAGCTGATACCTCAGACGGTTTCACAACGATCTACCATCGAAGATCTAAAGCTGATACCTCATACGGTTTCACAATGATCTACCATCGAAGATCTAAAGCTGACACCTCAGACGGTTCCAGAACGATCTACCATCGAAGATCTAAAGTTGATACCTCAGACGGTTCCAGAACGATCTACCATCGAAGATCTAAAGCTGATACCTCAGACGGTTCCACAACGATCAACTTTCAAAATCTAAAGCGGAAAAACTTTGGACAGTTCCGTGACGATCATCCTCCTAGACTTAAAGCGGTAACCTTGGACGGTTCCGAAACAGTCAACGCAGAGGTTTTCAAATCCTTCATCAAGATATAATCAATAGATTCATTCTGATAAACAAACTATCAACACCTTTACCAGATGGCATCTGCAAGACCATCTCAGGTAATGTTTCGATCTGCCAACAACATTTCTCAGACAACATTCAAATACAAATTCCAACATCACGTCCGGTGGAGGTAAGTGCAAATTTTCAGGGCATCTAAAATATTCAATCATCTTCTACCTTCAGATTTCAAACAATCTCTTCAGGTTTAAGAAGATTGAATAGGGGCAACTGTTATACCCCAAAATTTGCCCGCATCTTTTTTCAAGAAGACTTCTGTCTAAAAATTAAGAGTTTCATATAATCTTGGATTTTTATCCCATAAATATCCTGATTTATGAATACTTGGTTTTTAGAATTTTTTTTTCTTAGACGGTATTTTGGCTCGCTGTTGAATTTATTCTTACTCAAACGCCAAGTACTGTTTATTACTTCACACACGCTATTTATTTGAGATTTATTTACAGATAAATAGTACTGACGCAATTGGTACAGAATTAAATCTTTTGCAGGCGCAGAGTCCGGGGACTCAGACTGTACTGGTAACAAGTAAATTATTATTAATTTTTGTTTCCCACTAATTTTTGTACTATATTCCATTATTTTCAAAAACCTTTTCCTTTCTTTTCAAATCTCTTTCTTTCAAAATCAAATCCTAACTTTATTCTATACATCTCTCTTTTTTCCAACACTATCATACACTTTCTTTCAAATCCTACTTCCACTCAAATTTTCCTTTTGTACGGAATCACTTCATTCCCCAACGTCTCTATCCTTCTTTTCATTCTATAAATACCTCTCATTTTTTCCATAAAATCTCACATCAAATTCTAACTCATCTCTCAAATTTCTACTTCATATTCATTCTCTCTTCTTCCCCGGCAAAATGGCGAAGCGGATGGAAACATGTTTTCTTATGGTCATCACCGTCGTGGTGGTAATCATGTCCTTCTTCTGTCTGCATAGTCCTGAAAAATGTGGACCTGGGTTGTTTACACTCCCAATCATCTATATTTTTTTATTTGTAGCATGGGTTATTAATCGTCATTCTTAAAGTTTGTCGTATCTCTTATTTCTTAATGTACCGTTTATTCGTTGTACTGTTCATTAAATTATGTAATGTTTGTTTAATTATTAAGATAATATTTTGTGTGTTTTCTGCCAGTTAAATATTTTATTTTTCTATGCATTAAATGTTTTTCAGGGTTATTATCGGTAATTTTGCTCGCATACAGTATATATTATTTATTTATTACGTCTGTGTTTTTTTAACAAGTCATGTAAATAAATTTTCATCATTAACATAACAAAAAAACAAAAAAAGAATATTAACTTTAAATGTTGAATTTTCACCTTAACTGCTACATTAATACCTGAACAGTCAGTAGACAGTCAAAACCGCTGACAGTGCAATTCTCCGTGTTTTGTACCATCAATCAAATCAAACTTTTTCATTTCAAAATTCCAAGATTTTTTTTCTAGAAGTCTTCTGAATATCACATGATTAGCAGAGACTCAATACTGCACAAAAATCAGGTACGCTTAACTGTCTCCTACACAAACAGTCCCTAACTAGGGTTTCTTGTTTTTTTCAGGAGAACAAGTTTTTGAGACCTCAAATGGATTTCATGGATCTCCATTTATCTCAAAGTACCACCATACAAATTTTCAAACTTCAATTCACTCAGACGCACATCAGCAGCTTAAACAGTCAACAGACGACCCGTTTGACCAAAAAGTCAACAGACAGTCAAAAATGAAATTTTTTGTCATCATCCATATTTTGTCAAAAGATTCATCATTTGATCATTGGTTGATCATAATTCATCAAGGAAAGATCAAAAATCAACAAAACCCTAAGTTTCAAAATTAGGGTTTTCTCCTAAAAAGTCAACTGAACTTTGACTGGTCATAACTCTCTCATCCTTCATCCAAAAAATTCAAACCAAAACTCATTTTGAAGGAAATTCAATTATCTTTCAAATGCAATTGGTCCCATGGTCATTAGATTCACCATTTGAAAAATATGAACCAAGACACACAAGAAGCATGGAATATCATTTTGATATGAGACCAAAGACATTGGTTAGAAGAATCTTTGAGGTTTCCAAAAAGTACAAGAACTCCTTCATATGATAAAAATTGAGGGATTTATGCCTTGTTGAAGTTGACCATTTTTTGGGAAAATGCATGAAATTAACATTGATCAAAAATGTTTTTTTTTCCAAAAGGGGCCAAGTTTTCATGATCCAAACATGTTCCCCATAATGTGAAGGGCCTCCCACGACCAAGCCAAGGCCCATAGCATTTTTGTTTCTTTTTTGATTTAATTTTATCACATTTAAAGTTAAAGTGAAAAAGAAATGATGCAAGATTCTTATCCAAAGCTTTGTCCCTTGCATGAGTCATCAAGATAGCTTATTTTCTGCAACAAAGGGAAGTACAAAGGAGGCTAAGAGCAAGAGAAGTGAAGAAGAGCAAGCTTTGGTCAAAAATTCAAAGATTTTTAATATTTAAAAATCAAAGTTTCAACAAAAGCAATCAATGCTTCTTGGCTTAGATTTTAAGCACATCTTAGCTTATAAATTAAGTGGTATGCTTCATCAATGTAAGGACACACGAAATAGAGCAAGAATATAGCATAAACTCACTTCATATTTCAAAAAATAATCAAAGAAAAGTTAAATTTCGTATTTGAATTTGTAGCTAGTTTCAAAGCAAACTAAGTCCATAAATCATCTCCTGGGACTTGTTTGAGTAAGTTTAGATCAATAGCCAAGTTCATAAGGGCCTGAAACTCGAGCTCTCTCACTCTCTGATTTGGTAAACTTTCATTGAATTCAAACTCTCCATTTATGCGTTGTTATCATGTCTAATGGTTATGGTTAAGTTTATAATGATCATTAGATCAGGTTTGAACCCTAGCATGAGAATTCTAACGTCCAGAACATAGGTTGCCATTGTCAACCGTGTGTTCATGTTCTTCTTTGAATCTCTTGAACCAGGCACTTTCAGTCCAAACTAACCTCACCAATGGATTCCCAGACCTCGATTTAGGGGGGTAGGGTCTTCCTTTGGTGTTTATCTAACGTATTTTTTGCAGTTGGAAGATGCCCTAGCCGGAGAAGATGATCAGAATCACTGTTCCGTCGGTCAACAGGTCCAGGCGTGGTTGACTGGCACGCGTGGCTTCCTCCCTCTCTCTCATTGGCCGGTCAAAATGTCAAAGGCTTGCGTGGAAAAACGTTAAAACATGATTGGTTATCAATTAAAAACGTGGACCCCACTCACTTAAATTCAGAAAAAAATAAAAATTGAATCAGATTGGGCCCATGCGTATTATTACTCACACCCCTTGTTTCTGGCCCATGTGCAAGTTTGAACTAAAATCAGTTCATCTTCAAATTTCAAAATACACCCCCCTGCATATTTAACTAATAATCTTAGTTTTTTTTGCATTTAATTTAAAATCAACCAATCAAAAAACATAAAAAATATTTTCTTTTTACCATTAATTTGATAAAATGCTTGAATATTTTTTTTCATAAAAATATTTTATTTTTCTTAAAAGATTGAAATATTTTGCTTAATTAATTAGTATATATTTATATATTTGCTTTTTAATTATTTCAATCCATCAAAAAATCATAAAAAAATTGTTCTTTATATTAAATTTAGTTTATATATTTTAGAATAATTTTGTACATAATTAGAATATTTTTCTCTTTAAGTTTTAATTATTTATGTAATTATTTGCATAATTATATGATTATTTAACTTAATAGTTTTCAAAACAACTCCAAAAAAATTAGTTTTATTTTAAAATTAATTGACAAGCATTTTGAACATATTTCAAAACTTAACTTTTAGGTTTAAATTTTATTTCTACCTTTTTTCTCATTTTAATTAAATTAATCATGCATTAATTCTAATTAAAATCAATCATCAAAAAATCTAAAAATATTTCTTTTATTTTCTTGCAATTTAAATTCCTAGATCAAGTGTATAGGTTGTCAAATTCATGTAAATAGCGTAGTATACATTCCCCGCACAATCGATGTAATAGCGTAGATTTATTTTCCACATTTTACATTTCCGCATTTTAATTTCTGTATATATAAAACTGCGTGTAGGTCAAAGATAAAAATTGAAGCGTTAGGTCACTAACTTCAAAGATAAATATCTGAATCAAAACACAATCACACTTGCACCTCTTAGGGTAATCCCTCTTTTACTCTTTTCAAAAATAAAAAATCAAATTCTACTGTTTCAAATGCAAAATCGAACTTTCGTTTACATCCGGTAAAAGGAGAATTTTCTAAAGGAAATAGGAAAAGACCTTTTAACTTAGGGTAGACCCCCTAATTGCTTGCTTAAATCAAAACAAACAAATCTCTCATATATCATTGTTTTTCAAAATAAAACTTTCAAAAAAGACAATACTTGGTATATATCCAAACAAGGATCATTACGAAGTTAACGTTCTTTTTTTCAAAACATCTTTTGAAAGATAAAACACTTTGTATACATCCGCACAAGGATCATTACAAAGTCAATTTACAAAGGTATTTGAAACCACATACAAGCATTTCAAGGCAAGAGAAAAGTGATTCAAAACAAGTGAGCTAAGCAATCTAAGAGCCCATGGATAACCATGGATACAAAGGGTGCTAACACCTTCCCTTTGTATAACCTACCCACTTACCCAGAATTTCTTAAAGGTCTTTTTTCTGTTTCTTTTATAAACCTTTCCTTAATTGGATAAAATAAAAGTCGGTGGCGACTCTCTGATTTTCAAAAACACAAAAAGCAGAAAGAAAAGAGTCAGTTCGTATATCTCTCCACGAGAGGTACGGTAAAAAACCGAGGGCGACACATGGCCCGGAGTTGATCTCTGTCGGGAGCCATATCCAGATTGTACTTATACTGTTTGACGAAGGCCTCTCCGAGGTCTCGAAAAGTACGAATCTCTGAACTGTCCAAGTTCATGTACCATTTGAGTGCAGCACCAGTCAGGCTGTCTTGAAAATAATGAATGAGCAATTGTTGATTATCAATCTGAGTTGACATCCTTCGAGCGTACATCACGAGATGACTTTGTGGGCATGAATTCCCTTTGTACTTCTCAAACTCTGGTACTTTGAATTTGTGAGGAATCTTAACATTTGGAACCAGATAGAGGTCTGCAACATTCTTTCCAAATAGATCTTGTCCTCGGAGAGTCTTGAGTTCCTTCTGCATTTGCAGAAACTGTTCTTGGAACTCGTCCAATCTTTCATACACGCCAGCATCCTCACTTGGAGCATGATGATATACTTGTCCGCCCTGTGGAGGAAAAGTATGCATAATCGGTTGTGGAGAAGCCATGATAGCAGATCTTGGAATCTCAGCATTCTGTTGAGTAAAACCCATTGTCGTTGCTCTCGGAACTTCAATTTCTAGAGGTTTGTAACCCTCCGGTGGACGCATATCCATGGTGACTTTTGGAGCTTCAGAAGCTGGAGGTATGTACCCTTCTGGAGTAAAGTTATACGGCATGCCCCAAGGTCGATCGGGCGGCATGGTATACTGAGGAATAGGAGTAGAAACAATCTCGGAAACCACAGTCCTTTGCGGTTCTTCCAGCGTTGGTTGATTCTGCGCAACTACCAGGGCTTCTACCATACTATTGAGTCTTTCAACAGTTCCCTTAAGAGTATTAATCTCTTCTCTGAGTTCTTCATTCTCTTACTCAAAGTCTTCCATTCTTTTCTTGCGACTTGAACGAGTGTTGTATGGATGAGACAGCTTGAAAGTCTTGGTTCACCTCCTTCTCCTCCTCTCTTTCTGGAGAAAGGAAAGTGACTATTAGATCCGCGACAATTCTCGTGTCAGTGCGTACAACTAAAGCGATGCATGATATGTAATTAAGTTAATATTTACGTTATGAAACATCAAACTTTTATTAATTAAGCGAAAAACGCCGTTTTTACACACTTTGAAAAGGGAAATACAGAGAAACTGAGAGAAAGGACTCTAAAACTTTGACGAAGAGCCGACTTCACGTTCTAACATTTTCTTCTGTTTCTTGAGCTGAGCGTTCTCTGACGTGAGCTGATCGATGATCCAGGAAGCAGGAGGGATATGATGAGAAAGTGATGATTGTGTCACTTGTCGATCGAGTACTTCAGGTAACTCATCCTTCCTGCTTAGGATGTTTTGAATCTCAACATTTTCCATGTTGACAATTCGGTACTTGTTCCTCCAAGCATTCCTTTCTTAGCATACCTTGTTTAATGCCGCTTGCAATTTTTCAACATCGGTGGAGAAAAGGTAAATTGGTTCCCTTAGGGGAATAGGTTCTTGATGTTGATATGGCATCCTGAGCTTGAATGCTCTGACGCGTACCCATTGAAGGTAAGGATCCAAAGAGATGCAAAGATGTTTTCCTAACAATCTTCTCCCATTTGTGTGAACAAGACGCCAGGCTTGGACAATTTCCTCCTTCAGCATGTTGTCATGATCGTCGATATTCTTGAAGAACAGACCCTCCAATTGAATACTACTTGGAATATTTTTCATGGGATAGCCATATTGACGACGGGCTAAAGCTGGATTATAGCTGATTCCTCCCTTAGTTCCAATAAGGGGTACGTTGGGATAACTTCCGCAACTGAAGATGATCTTGGTTTCGTCGTTGTCAGTACTACACCAATCAATGTCTGTATGAGTGAGAGACATGATTTTTGGTGACCAGTAAAGGCCATCCCTCATGTTCCAGAAAGTGCTAGACTTTGGTAGGTGCGATATGAACCATTCGTATAACAATGGTACGCAGCATGTGATTAATCCTCCTCGCTGCAGGTTTCTCGAATGCACAGAGTGACAAGCATCCGCAAGCAAGGTTGGAACTGGATTTCCAATTAAGAAGATCTTAATTGCGTTGATGTCGATGAAATCGTTAATGTTAGGAAACAAAAACAATCCGTAGATAAGCAAAGCCAAGATTTCTTCAAAAGCGCTCATATCTTGGATGCTGACGAAGTACCGAGCTTGGTCTAACAAGAACTTGGAAGGTAATCCTTGAATTCCTCCTCTACTCACCATATGAGTTCTAATGTCGACTACGTTCAAAGGAGTAGTTGCAGCAATGATAATGTCGTCAGGATTCTTTTCCAAACTGGAGTACGGATCTTGCGCGTACACGGGTATTCCAATCAGACGAGAGTACTCCTCCAACGTAGGCATGAGTTGATAATCTGGAAAGGTAAAGCAGTGATACGTTGGATCGTAAAACTGCACCAATGTGGGAAGGATCCCGTCCACAATGTTAGTGCTGAGAAGAGGCAGAAGTTTCCATACTTCTCCTTGAAAGCCTTGGGGTTAACCACCAGTTTTCCGAGCTTTTCCAATTCCTCAACCTTAGGAATCTTGAAGGTGTATTTCCTAGCTCTCTTTCTTCCGTAATCCATGGTATAGATCCTTAAGTCCTTTCTCCGTTTCTCTCTTTCTCTCTGAAGTTCAAAACGTTCGTTATTTAGTTTCCTTGAAAAACGACTCGAAAAAGACTCTTTTTTTTGTTTTAATTATTATGATGAATGAATGCATGAATGCATGAATGCACACACAAGAGTCTTTAAACAAACATGGCGTAGAAGGGTATAGTGGTCATGAAGCCACAACACAAACCTCGCACCAATGATAAACTAAGGATAAGGATTTTTGTACCTGTAGAACGGGTTCTAGGGGTCTCAGAGTTTTTGCTCAACCTTAAAGATACGTTGATTGGTATCTATAAGAGAGTTTTCTCCGAGTGTAGTATCTGCGTGACAATTACTTCCGTAATCACCGCTCTACGTCCTAAAAAAGCCTTTAAGTTTGGTTAATGTGTTTCTAGGTCCTCCTGGTACAAATCAGTCTCGGAATGCAGTGGCGCAGTTAATCACAACCAGCCAGGCAAATCCCAAGAGTAGATTTGGAAACCAAGATTAGAGGGTCTTCACCGGGAAGACATCCTCCATCCTATCTTATGTTGCACTCAAATCCGGGTATAGGATTTCTCACCACAAGGGGGAATCAAGCCCTTTCCCGATACAGAATAAACAAAATAAACAAATATAAATGCAACAAACACATGAAATGACACAGAGGTTAGGCAGGACCTCTCTTGTTTGAGGGGGAATTTGGCATCCCTAATTCCTCATTGGGGCTGGACCAGCAACAGGTCAACCATTGGTTTGGATGAAAAACCAAGGTTTTTAACACTTATATCCCCAGCAGAGTCGCCATTTTTCTGTGGTGTCGTTTTTTTACCTCCCCGTTTCACTTAGGAGGACGGCACGCTAGACCCTTCACGCGAAATTTGGAAGGAGAATGCGCCCGGGATGGGATGAATTTTGTTTCAGTTCTTCCTACGATATCACACGAACTTTCTTATTGTCCTACGAGTAGGAATGGGAAAAAAATATCTCAACTAAACCCTAGGAGTTTGCTAAGTGTGGGGATTTCACCTAGACTAGAAATTCTGGAGTTCGGGGGGTCGGTTATACATAGGGAAGAGTTTAAGCACCCTACATATCCGTAGTACTCTACAGGAACCTTCTCTGTATCATTGTGATTGTGTTTATTGCTTAATGATTTGGAAAGTTTCTCCTTTGTATTAGGAGAGAGAATTGAATTGATTTAAAAGACAGACAGACTGACTGACTGACTATTTTTGGTATTTTAATAGCTCGCTGAGATTCCTAGTGAACCTCATGCCTACATATCCCTAGTGGTAGTCAGAGCTTAATGTAGTTCGGGAAACTAACTAGGGAAATGAATTATTTTTGGTGCCTTGCTTGAAGCTCAAGGTTGAAGCTTTGAATTAAATCTCTGTTTACAGTAAAGAGACATGAAATCATCTTTACAGAGAGGTATTTCTACTATTCCACCACAAACATTTAAAAGAGTGACAGAATAACTGAATTCATTTCATTAAGAGAGTGACCTTACTTGTGTGTTTGCAAGTATGCTAGTATCTCTTAAATGAAAGAAAGATGCTCGTCCAAATTAGGGAAAGTTAATCACATGTCTGGTTTCACTGCCAGCTCATGCCTTTCAATATCCTAAATGGGAGACTTGATTAAAATTAAAATGAAATGTGATGTTTGTTTGTAAGAATGTGGTAGAGTAGTAAAAATATCTCTCTATAGAGATAAGCTATGTCTATCTACTGTATAAAAGATTTGACTTTTTAGATGGGTTGAATGAGGCCCAAGCTTGAGGCTTTTGATTGATTTATTGACTTATTAAAAGATAACTCTACTGGGGAGAATTTTAATTAAGGAGTTTTTGTGTTCTGTACAAAGCCCAGAATTGAGGCTGACTCTAGTTGGAGAGTGTTTATTTGATAGATTTTATTTGGTGTTCTGTACAAAGCCCAAAATTGTGGCTGACTCTACTTAGGGAGACTCTATTTTGTGTTCCTTGTACAAAGCCCAAGGTTGTGGCTAACTGCTGAGGATAACTGAGTTTTTAAGACTATGGATTACTCTATTTGTGTGCCTTGTACAAAGCCCAAGGTTGTGGCTGACTCTTAATTGTGAAAGTTATTTAATTTGTGCCTTGTATGAAGCCCAAGGTTGTGGCTACTCTAGCTAGGGGAAAGACTATTTTCTGCCTTGTACAAAGCCCAAGGTTGTGGCGGACTCTTAAAGAAACTGATTATGGAAGACTCTATGGGGAAAAGATCCTAGAGATTAGGAATCTTTGACACAAGGAAATATGGTTTATCTGCCTTGTACAAAGCCCAAGGTTGTGGCTACTTAAAATGAAAGACTCACTGGGGGAGTTTTATTCTGCTAGAGGTTTTAACAAACTAATTTATTTTTATGTTTTTTGGAAGCTAACCCTTTCCAGGGATTTTGACTCAGCTGGAGAAATTGACTATTAAAAGACTGAACTTTTATCATGTTTTTTGGAGGCTGGCCCTTTCCAGGGGTTTTGACTCTTTTAGGGAATTATCTTTTTGAAAGAATGAATCTTTGGATTTGAAGGAGTGATTTTGGAGGCTAACCCTTTACAGGGGTTTTTGTTGAAATGAAAGAATGATTTGGAGGCTGACCCTTTCTAGGGGTTTTTATTAAAATGAAGGAATGTGTGAAGGCTAACCCTTTCTAGGGGTTTTTATTAAAATGAATGGCAGAAAGATTATCTAGTGGAGACTTCTTGTTTTAAAGCCCAAGATTAAGGCTGACACTGACCGAGGATAAGCAAATAAAGATCCTAGACTCTGCTAAGGAAGATTGATGAAGATAAGGGTGACAGAGACTGTCCATGTCTCTCATTCCAAAAAGTGTACTCAATATGAGATTGAGACAATCTTAGCTTGTTTAAAGTCTGGTTTAAAGAATGGAAGAAACTCACCAGGATAGGCTAAAAGGTAACTAAAGACCTGTTCCTATGTTTATGAGAAACCTGATGGGTCCTTGTATACAAGCTCAAGAGGAAGCTGGAAATGCTTTTAAGAAGCCCGTGGGTCCTTGTACAAAGCCCAAGAGGAGGCTAATCGAGGGTCATCGAGGGTCCTTGTTATAGCACAAGAGAAAGCTGTGTGGTTTTTGAACTTATTTTGGCTTTAAGAAAATGGGTAAGAGGTTTCACCGGGAATAATTCCTCTTTGGGTGGGTGTGTCCTATTTTTTGTTCTAAGGTTTTTTCCAAGATGTTTCACCGGGTATAATTCATCTTGGGGTTTGAACTACAGATCTCTAATTAGGAAAGAGCCTTCACCGGGAAGACATTCTCAATCTTAGGCCATATTCCTATAATATATATATAGTTTAACTGTCCTAGGGTTTACACTCAAACGTAGTTCTAAACAAATATATAAACAGTTCTATATTTGACAATAATTTAAATAAAGACTGTAAATTGAAAGCTTGTAAAGCCTAACCTGGATGGAGTGGAGGCCTTTGAAGAAGTATGTACAAAGCCTCAACAACAATTTTGTTGTTTTATTGATAACAGTTGAATATTTATTATAAACAGTTAAGGGTTTTGAAAACAGAAGAAGTGAAGATGGACAAAGGTCACATAGGTATCTGAAGAGTTTCACCGGGAATAATGCCCTTCAAATACCAGAAGAATGTTTTGAAAACAGAAAGAAGATTTTGTAAAATGCAATTTTTGAAAACAAACTAAGAAAAGAAAAAGGTGCTGGGTCTTACACTCTAATAGAGGCCCAATGAACATGATTTACTGTTTATGAGAAACAGTTGAAAAGATACGAGGTTCTGTATTTTGAAAACCTCGATCGTCTGTTTACTTTGAAAATTTGAAAATAGTTTGAATTTTGACAAAAGTCAACTTAATTAAAGTAAAGACACAATCTATACCTAATTAAGACCTAAATGGTTAGGATTTTATCATAAAATTATTCACAAAGTAGTTAGGTCAAAACAAAATAAAAATGTATATTTAAAGTATTTAAGAAAACACTTAAAACATACTATTTTAAACCTAATAAAAACACATGAAATAAATAATATTTTTATGATTTTTTTGATTATTCACAAAATAGATATGTTAAATGACAAGTGTGTAAAAAAAGAAGTAAAGATGATTTAATTTGATAGGTTAAATGATCATAAGAAGTTGTGAAGAAAATAGGTGAGAAAAGTGATAAAAAATAAGGATTTGTCTCCACCAAGGCTTGAACCCACGCTCCCATGGTTACCACACAAAACAAAGCCAACTGAGCTACACGCTCAGTGTGACTAAAGAGGGATTCCAATTGATTATATGTGAAACACGCGCGTTAAAATGAAAAATAAAAACAAAAGGTCTGAGGGGGGGATCGAACCCCAGACCTAAGGCATGAGAATATGAGAGGCGCATGTAACCAAGTGAACTGAACGATTTAGTCGTTCAAAACACACTTCTATATAATTATATTTTAAACTTGCTTCTGAGAATTCAAAAAAACACGCGCAAAGCAACTTCATCTTCAACCTCACGATTTCAATTTCTGGAAATCCTATCTCCCTCAATTCTCAACTAAATTCAAAGATGTAAAGAAGGATTTTGCTCGTTTTTGGATGAGGATCATGATGGTGTCCTTCAATTTCATTTATTCTAAGTGTAACATAAAATTCGCAAGCATGAACAATAAGAACCCTAAAACTGAAAATAAACATGAAATACTATATATGTATGATTTGATGCAATTGATTAAGGGTTAATGATCTATGAAGGTGCAGAAACCAACTGGTAACTTCATTTTAAATTTATCATGCGTGAATCATAGAGTTTGAAACTTACCTGAAAAATGAAGATTTGGCTCTGATCAAAGTGTGTTGCAGAGTTGTTGCAACGATCCAAATAGCTTCAATGCTCCTCCTGGAAGGTGTTGAGATGCTTAACTTGGACTGAAAGTGCCCAGAACCTCTTGCTCGACCCCAACTGCAATAGCTCCAAGTGAGAGGTGAAGATGATGATTCTCCACGTACAGAAGTGTTTC
Source organism: Vicia villosa (assembly GCF_029867415.1). NCBI lineage: Eukaryota > Viridiplantae > Streptophyta > Magnoliopsida > Fabales > Fabaceae > Vicia > Vicia villosa. The sequence goes on from NC_081186.1 coordinate 5,664,591, forward strand.
AGAGGTTTGGATCACCTCTAAATGACTCTCCTAAGGTGTTTGAATACTTAATTCCAAAGGAAGAGCTCTGGTTTGAAGAATCCGAGTCTTCTTGCCAAAGAACCTTTGAAAACCTTAAGTTTGAAGAAAGAAGAGAGAAAGCAAGAATTCTGTTGCTTTGGTGTGTTTAATTACAAAGGTATGCACTTGTATTTATAGGCAAAGAATGCAGAGCAATTGGACATCGTGAGCTTGCTTAGTGAAGGAAGTTTGGTTTCTTAAGCATGAAGGAATTCAAAGAATATCCCAAGTGCAATGATGAGCTCTTTGATACCACTCCCTAGCCATCGGTTTTGCTTGATCTTAGGGGACAATTCTGATGCAGAAGTGAGCTCCAATTGGTTGGGAAAAGATTCCTTTGGTGATTCATCAATTTGCCATAAATTCCCAAATGTAATCATTACATAATCACATGCCTTTGTTTTTGGGAATCTTCTTCAATCCTTATGCAATGATGGAAATTGATGTATGGCATGTTGCAGATGTATTAGAGGTCGTGTAGCATCACTTAGTGAAGCTAATTGCACAAAATTGCAAAGTTCCAAATTGTACATGACCTATAATTTTACCTTATGAGGCCAACTTTGAACAAGCATAACTCCTAGCTCAAAATGAATTTGGAGAAGGTTGAGCACAATTTGGAAAGCCCTAAAAATATACTTCAAATCATTAGTTTGGGGTTTCTTCAGAATCATTTGGGAAAATTGTGAAAAATGAGCCCAAAGTTGGATGAAAACTAGGTTAAGAACACTTAGAAAAATTTCTAAGTTTTTATAACCTAAAGCTTGAAAATTCCAAACCTCTTAAATGATTGATTTCTTGAAAAAAGTTGCATTGTAAGATGTTGTTTTATTTTGCAAGATCTACAACTTTCATGTTGAAGGTTTTTTGAGTTGTGTAGGTGAAATTTTGAGTTCCCACAATGCCCTCAAAAACCCTAATTCCCGACTTTTTGCTCCTTGATGAATCTTTTTGAATTTCTTTGGTCAAATGACTTTAATAACCATATATTGATGATATTGATCTTTAAAAGTCATGGTTTGACCAAAAATCTTAAAAGTCAAAAGTGATCCTATACAGTTGACTTTTTCTTGATAAAGTGAGATTTTGGACTTTTGTGTGGAATCAAGATCTTCTCCTCAAATGAGTGATGTAAATGGATTATATTGAGGTAGTAGAAGTCCTTGAACCATGTCTTGAGTTTTGGATCCATGTCCTGATTAAAAGTCAACTTTCTTGGTGAATTTGGTCAAAAACCCTAATTGTCGACCAGATGAAATTGATGACTGTGGATCTTGGATTGGAGTGTAATGCCCAATGGATATTTTCATATGAACTATTTGAGAATGATTGAAGTTTTTGAGTGATACTTTTGACTTTTCTAGGGTTCCCCAAATGTGATCCCTGATTTTAGTCCTTGATGGGCTCAAAACCCTAGACTGGTGAGGTAAGCAAATCTGAGTCAAGGTGATGGGTATCTAATCAATCATAGGTGGATAGAATGAAGCTTTTGAGTCCCATAGTTGTGTTAGAGATCATCCCTTTTTCTGATTGATCCTTTGCCTGAGTTATTTTGTTCCTGAACACCCTTGACTAAGTATCAGATGAATAAATGACTGCTCTGAGTATCTATTTTGTCTTTTGATGAAAAGTTTAAAAGATATGACATCTCAGGGGGGTCAAAAATTAGGGTATGACAGTTACATCTCATCATATATGTCCACAACACAACATTCATCAAAACAAGCAAAATCGTGATTTAAAAATAATTTCGAGCTACTGCTCATTTCATCATCCTAACATAAAGAATACTTCATAAGCTTCATCCTGCTCGAAACGGCATTTAAAACAGGCCAACGGTTCAAAAGTTATGCATCTTTAAACTTTTCAAAAATTACTAGCAGCACGCGGCGCCACACATTGTTCGCGACGCGCTGCCAGGAAACGACACCTTCACGGCGCCAACAAGGGACGCGGCGTGAACTAAATGAAATAATTATCCTTAAGCTTTCTACCAAGCAGTTCGTGGCGCCAACAATTGGACGCGACGCGAACTGACTAGGTCAGAGATCCCAATCACAAAATGACAGCATACGAACCTGAATCCCAAATTCCTCAACCTGGACCAAATCAATTCAAGTTTATCAAACACCACAAAACAGCCACACAACATATATCATACACACATATAACATATATTATGCATCATTGAACCTCATACAACACCAAATTCATGGGATTCATCAAAACAGATAATTATCAACAACATCCCAAAACTCAAACTCTATCATACAACTTAATCAACATGAAATATTATAACTATATCAATCCTATTATCTATAACCCGATAATAGATGTTAATCGGAAGAGTCCCCCCTTATCTTAGCCAAGAATCTTGACTTTTCCCCTTCTTCTCCATCAAACCCGTAAGCCATTTTTCCTCAAATTCAGCAAGAATCTGCCATCTTCAAACTTGCTAATCCCCCTCATCAAAAACCTCCCTGACACGAATTAATGTATCAAATCAAAGTAAATTTCATGTAGAACCCGAATCTTCAAGAATTACCTGATTTGGAGCTACAAGAAGAAAGTTATGACATGATATGTGGTATATGCTCCACGAATACGAAAATGGGTCTTTGTCCATGAGCTATCCTTCTTCCTCTTAGGTTTTCCTCTTATATTTTCCAATTATCTTATTTTCTGAAAATAAAGCAAAATAACTTTAGTAATAGGGCCTACCAATCACACCCCTACATTACTAACCACAACTTGGACCAATAGCTTATTTTACACAATTTCCAACTTAAGTCCAATTAAAATACCAATAATCCAAGAAATTAATTTAATCTCCCATTAAATTAATAAATGTAAAATATGGGGTGTTACAACTCTTCCCCACTAAAAGATTTTTCGTCCTCGAAAACATACTTACAGTGAAAAGTTCCGGATAGGAGTCCTTCATCTAACTTTCCTGTTCCCAGGTAACATTTCCATAGTCGATCCTCAAATTCATCTGACATAACTAACAGAAAGCATGTCTCGTACATTCAAATCTCAACTCTTACGTCACATTTGACCATTCAAAGGTTTACCACTCGTTATATCTCCAAAAGGTTAACAACAATAGAACATTGAGGTACAACGTATACAATGCGCCAAGTAACTGAATAATATAAATTACACAACCATGGTATGACCACACTTGGTCAACACTGCAGTAATGCATTCCATCTTCCGAACGCACCAACCTTAGATACACTCTTCCATCTGAGAGATAAAATATTACTTACACTTTTCACCAATTGCTTCCTTAAAAAAAACTCAATAATCATATTCCCATACCATTGAATTTCAATTATCTGACTCCTCTCAAGTCACACCAGCAATTATCCAACACGTTACATTCTGCTTTTGCTGCACTATTCCGATTACTCATTACAACCATCATTATCAATTAGATTTATGAGTTTTACCCGATTCAGGCTCTCTTTACCCATTCGTTCAAGAATCATTCTTTATCATACGTGGTACTAATCTACCACTCAACAATACTTACTCGCACTCAAAAAAAAATTCCTGATTTACTTCATCTATTAAACATTCCAACCATCAGAACGAGTGCACACAAGTAATTATAATCACACTCATCAGCCTCAATATACCATTGCTTATAGAATAACTCAAACTGAGTTCTGCTCTTCTCTAAGAATTAAATCAACTTCGTCCTTCATAGAGTATAATTCCTCATTATATCTCGAATCTACAATATCGCCTTAACAACGACACAAAATCATTATAGCATCATATAGTGTCAACACACCATCTTCACTTTGTCGAATGCATACTCATCAACCACATACAACCACAATAATATGCTCATCATCTCGACAATTATTCAAAAGAGTTCTAATTCTCCGGCACGGCATCCTTACATCCACTAGATTCTAAATCTAACATATAGATCAATACATATTCTCTACGTAGGTTTCCGACATATAAATTTCTCACTGCCCATGAATAGTACTTATAACACTGCTCCATATCACACTTTCGCTGCGCAACTCTGATTACCCGTCTTCAGTCATCGTCCAATATGTTACACTCCTTTCATATTCACTTCTTCATAAGTTGCACAACACGGTGAGTGATTATTCTCACAGTTTAATATCCATCACAACTTATATCATTAAGGTAACAAAACAAGTTCATCCCATTTATATGATTACATCTACTACCAACAAGATATTTATCGTGATCAATTCCTAAATTTGTCAATAGATAGCCGACAACCATATTTAAGCATAAACCGTCATTCCTACATAATAGTGTCTTTTCCGAGTTTGCACTCAAACTCATTAACATCGTCATGGTTCAATAATTCACTTTGAGTCTTTACAACTTGCACACTTCCCTCTCATTGGGTCTTATCAGTGAGACACCAATGTCCAAACATTTTACATAATCTGCTTCATAGTCACTTAGCATCACACACTTGTTAAGTACTTCCAAACTTCATAATCACTGATATACTCGTGCACTACTATTCATATCGTTCTAAATAAAAATCCTCATCCTAGCAAAAGACCGCGACAACATTCATAACTCGTGGTCTTACTCTAAATCACATGACATCTTTCGCGTCCAAGTATCGTTCCACTCGGAATCTCACTGAAGTCTTCCTCACATCAATAGGTGTCAGAAATCCTCTACAATTTTTCTTTTATACATGTTGTTGCTTTGGCATCACAAATATGACTTCAACTGTTCTAAAACTTATTTCACCTTTACTACTAATTCACTCCTCACTAAAATCCATCGGCACTCAAATCATCTCTATTACCGAACATCTCATCAACTTATTCTTCAACAACATGTTCTACTCAACTTCGTTTCAAACAATCTTGGTAGTAGGCATTCCTATTCAACAAGCTTCACGCTTCCTTAACCGGCTTCAGAATATCTCCTCATAGGATCACTCTACTGTATTTATAACTCTCTCATAAGGTAGAAAATAATATCTCCTCTTCGTAGGTTCAAACAACACATTAATCCGACACTCGGAACTCAAGATATGAATTTTCCAACGTCATTCGAAATGCAAAATCGACATCATGCAGCGACACTCTAAACAATATCTCCAAAACCCTTCAAATAGTACACTTAATTTCTAAAATTTCTTCTCAACAAACCTTTGAATTATTCCTTCAATCCGTTCAACTCTGACACTGACATCCCGTGCAGTACCAACGAACAAGTATAGTTCTAAGAACAAGTGTAATTGTAACTTCACCTCTTTCCAACATCATCTTGTCATAATTAAATATGTTACAGCTACTGCAACCATTTTTATAACAAAGTTCATCTCATTAGCTTTCCAACACTTCAAACGAAACTCAAATCGGATGCCCAGAACTCCAGTTATGAATTCTCGAAGTTTCACAGCGATTCAGCAATTTTTCCTGCGTTTTTCCTACAAAAATTCCGCTCCAAAACTCATTATCTTCAAATCAATCACATTCCAAACAGACCCTTATCATATCTCTTCGCTCCCAAACTTCTTATAACTTGAGCGACACATTCCATCGCCGAAGTCCAATTTCTGAAACATCACGACAACAATCCTCTTTGCAACTTGCAACTGAACCTCTTCCGAGAAGCAAAGCTTCTCCCCCACTTTGCTCAAACCAACTCCTGCAACAAAACAAACAAGTACCGACAGTGATTCACTCACATGTCGTGTACCAAGGGATAATACGCCAACAATATTCAATTGTTGCGCAACTCAACTGACTCGACAATTGGCCGGACGGACCGACCTTCTCTGGACTTTTCCCTCTTCTCCATCAAACCCGTAAGCCCTTTTTCCTCAAATTCAGCAAGAATCTCCCATCTTCAAACTCACTTATCTCCCTCATCAAAAACCTCCCTTGTGAGGGCAAGGTGTTGTTTTCATGCTGTCAAAATATTGTGAATCAACCGCAACTTAAGTGGAAACATAAAAATCAAGCACATGCAACCAAGACAAGCATTTTTGGACACAAAACACCAATAGGTCGACTCACACACATCATAGGTCGACCTATTGCAAGCCCTTTGTGAAGAAAGTCAGGTGAAGGATGAATGCATCGACGCATTACCTTCTTAGGTCGACGCATTGGGTTTTTGAGGAATTCATGGGAATACGCACGCCGACCCTTCAAGTCGACGCATCAAAGTTTGGCTGCTCAAGTGCAAGAATGGAATGCGTAGACACATTGCTTCATTAGGTCGACGCATGGTGTCGCCCTCGGTTTTTTACCATACCTCTCGTGGAGAGATATACGAACTGACTCATCTCTTTTTGCTTTTTGTGTTTTTGAAAATCAGAGAGTCGCCACCGACTTTTATTTTATCCAATTAAGGAAAGGTTTATAAAAGAAACAGAAAAAAGACCTTTAAGAGATTTTGGGTAAGGGGGTTGGTTATACAAAGGGAAGGTGTTAGCACCCTTTGTATCCATGGTTATCCATGGGCTCTTAATTGCTTAGCTCACTTGTTTTGAATCATTTTTCTCTTGCCTTGACATGCTTGTATGTGGTTTCAAATACCTTTGTAAATTGACTTTGTAATGATCCTTGTGCGGATGTATACAAAGTGTTTTATCTTTCGAAAGATGTTTTGAAAAAAAGAACGTTAACTTCGTAATGATCCTTGTTTGGATATATACCAAGTATTGTCTTTTTTGAAAGTTTTATTTTGAAAAACAATAGTATATGAGACATTTGTTTGTTTGATTTGAGAAAGTAATTAGGAGGTCTACCCTAAGTTATAAGGTCTTTTCCTATTTCCTTTAGAAAATTCTCCTTTTACCGGATGTAAACGAAAGTTCGATTTTGCATTTGAAATAGTAGAATTTAATTTTTTGATTTTGAAAAGAGTAAAAGAGGAATTACCTTAAGATGTGCAAGTGTGATTGTGTTTTGATTCAGATATTTTATCTTTGAAGTTAGTGACCTAACGCTTCAATTTTTATCTTTGACATACACGCAATTTTATATGTACAGAAATTAAAATGCGGAAATGTAAAATGCGGAAAGTAAATCTACGCTATTACATTAATTGTGCGGGAAATGTAAACTACACTATTTACATGAATTTGACAACCTATACACTTGATCTAGGAATTTAAATTGCAAGAAAATAAAAGAAATATTTTTGGATTTTTTGATGATTGATTCTATTTAGAATTAATGCATGATTAATTAATTAAAAGGAGAAAAAGGTAGAAATAAAATTTAAACCTAAAAATTAAATTTGAAATATGTTCAAAATGTTTGTCAATTAATTTCAAAACAAAACTAATTTTTTTGGAATTTTTGAGTTGTTTTGAAAACTATTAAGTTAACTAATATATAATTAAGCAAAATATTTTAATTATTAAGAAAAATAAAATATTTTTATGTCAAAAATTAATAGATTATTTTAGAAACCTAAAAATATTTTTATTATATTTTTTTGATTTTTTAAAGTATTTTTAATTAATTATACAAGAAAAAATTAATTAAGAAAATAATAATTCATATGATTCAGTGTGGCAAATCCCTAGGGTCTATGGTGAACCTGCAGGTCAAAAAGCGTTAGATTAGAGGATCATAATGATCTGATGGACATGGATGCGTGGTGCATGGCAACAGTCTAGTCAGCGAAGCATCAGATCCAAGAATAAGAAAAAACGCGCGTTTTTTCAAACTGGCCAATCAGATGGCGCCACGCCTTCGTCTTCAACCTCCAGCCAATACTTTTAATAGCGTTTTTTGCCTAAAAGCGCTGTAATAGAAGAAACTCATCCCTGCAAAATAGCGAATAGGGGTAAACATGCATAGAAATTTTTCGCGACATGTCCATTTGATGCGTCATGATTCACTGAATTCAACCATGCCCTTAATTTTGTCTAATTTTTCCTCTAGCAAAAAACCCTAAAATAGAGTTCAAGAACCCTAAAATGGTATTTTCATGGATACGTGTTCAAACTTCAATGAACCATCCAGAAACAATCAGAACAATAAACTAAATTCAATTATATGATTACATCGTGCTAGACATGCGTGTATGATGAGATTTTGCTAAGTTTTTGTTTGCACAAACCGTGAGCTATGGTGCTCGATTCTGTGAGTTTCAAAGCTTGAAACTGATTGGAATAGGTTCAATGATGCTCAGAGATGATGTTTGAGTGTTTAGTTTGGATTAAAAATGACTTAAACTGAAAATTTGAATTTCAAGTTTCTTTGAAAATTTCAAATGTGTTACAAGTGAGTTACAAGCATAAGTTTGGTTCTGATCTTGTCTCCTCTCTATTGATGAAGTGTTATACTTCTTTTATAGGCAGAGAAAGTGCTTAAGAACTAAGCTAGGAAGCATTGATGATTTTGTTGAATTTTTGAATATTATAATATATGTAGCTTTGAATTCAAGCAACCATGGCTTGATTTTTCTTCAATCTTCTGCTGTACCAGCCTCTTGTAGCAGAGTTGAATGTTTCTTGATGACCTTAGCTTAATATCCAAGCCACATAACATTATCTTTCCATTTCTTTTTCCAATTTAATCTTAAATGTAATAAAATTAAACCAAAAAAGAAATAAAATGTTATGGGCCTTAGGTTGATCATGGGATGCCCTTAGCATTGTTAGAAACATGTTTGGATCATGGAAATTTGGTCTCTTTTGGAAAAGAAACTTTTTTGAATAATGTTGATTTCATCCATTTTCCCAAAAAATGGCCAACTTCAACAAGGCATAAATCCCTCAATTTTTATCATATGAAGGAGTTCTTGTACTTTTTGGAAACCTCAAGATGTCCTCTACAAGTCACTTTGGAAACTTTTTTCCATTTGGAGAAGTTATCTTGATGTTATGGCCTTTGACAAAAAACTACTTTTTGTTGACTTTGAAAATGACCTGTAATGTCTTGGTTCATATTTTCCAAATGGTGAATCTAATGACCATGGGACCAATTTCATTTGAAAGATAATTGAATTTCCTTCAAAATGAGCTTTGGTTGGAATTTTTTGGATGAAGGATGAGAGAGTTATGACCAGTCAATGTTCAGTTGACTTTTTAGGAGAAAACCCTAATTTTGAAACTTAGGGTTTTGTTGATTTTTGATCTTTCCTTGATGAATTATGATCAACCAATGATAAAATGATGAATATTTTGATAAAATATGGATGTTGACATAAAAAATCATTTTTGACTGTCTGTTGACTTTTTTGGTCAAACGGGTCGTCTGTTGACTGTTTGAGCTGCTGACTGTGCGTCTGAGCGAATTGAAGTTTGGAAATTTGTATGGTGGTACTTTGAGATATATGGAGGTCCATGAAATCCATTTGAGGTCTCAAAAACTTGTTCTCCTGAAAAAAACAAGAAACCCTAGTTAGGGACTGTTCGTGTAGGAGACAGTTAAGCGTACCTGATTTTTGTGCAGTGTTGAGTCTCTGCTAATCATGTGATATTCAGAAGACTTCTAGAACAAAAATCTTGGAATTTTTAAATGCAAAAGATTGATTTGATTGATGTTACAAAACACGGAGAATTGCACTGTCAGCGGGTTTGACTGTCAACTGACCGTTCAGGTATTAATGTAGCAGTTAGAGTGAAAATTTCAACAGTCAAAGTGAATTTTTTCTTTTTTTGTTTTTTTTGTTGTGTAAATGGTGAAAATTTATTTAGATGAGTTGTTAAAAAAACACAAACATAATAAATAAATAAATAATATATACCGTATGCGAGTAAAATTACCGATAAGAACCCTGAAAAACATTTAATGCGCAGAAAAACAAATATTTAACTGGCAGAAAACACACAAAAATATTATCTTAATAATTAAGCAATAGTACGACAGATAGTACGACATTTAATACTGACAGTACAAATATTACATAATTTAATGAACAGTACGACGAGTAAACGGTACGTTATTAAAAAAAATAAAAGATACGACAAACTTTTAAGAATGACGGTTAATAACCCATGCTAAAAATAATAACATATAGATGATTGGGAGTGTAAACAACCCAGGTCCACATTTTTCAGGACTATGCAGACAGAAGAAGGACATGATTACCACCACGACGGTGATGACCATAAGAAAACACGTTTCCATCCGATTCGCCATTTTTGCCGGGGAAGAAAAGAGAATGAATCTGAGGTAGAAATTTGAGAGATGAGTTAGAATTTGATGTGAGATTTTATGGAAAAAAAATGAGATGTATTTATAGAATGAAAAGAAGGATAGAGACATTGGGGAATGAAGTGATTCCATACAAAAAAGGAAAATTTGAGTGGTAGTAGGATTTGAAAGAAACTGTATGGTAGGTTTGGAAAAAAGAGAGATGTATAGAATAAAGTTAGGATTTGATTTTGAAAGAAAGAGATTTGAAAAGAAAGGAAAAGATTTTTGAAAATAATAGAATATAGTACAAAAATTAGTGGGAAACAAAAATTAATAATAATTTACTTGTTACCAGTACATCCTGAATCCCCGGACTCTGCGCCTGCAAAAGATTTAATTCTGTACCAATTGCGTCAGTACTATTTATCTGTAAATAAATCTCAAATAAATAGCGTGTGTGAAGTAATAAACAATATTTGGCGTTTGTGTAAGAATAAATTCAACAGCGAGCCAAAATACCGTATAAGAAAAATTCTAAAAACCAAGTATTCATAAATCAGGATATTTATGAAATAAAAATCCAAGATTATATGAAGCTCTTAATTTTTAGATTGAAGTCTTCTTGAAAAAAGATGCGGGCAAATTTTGGGGTATAACAGTTGCCCCTATTCAATCTTCTTAAACCTGAAGAGACTGTTTGGAATCTGAAGGTAGAAGATGATTGAATATTTTAGATGCCCTGAAAATTTGCACTTACCTTGACTGGAAGTGATGCTGGAATTTGTCTTTGAATGTTGTCTGAGAAATGTTGTTGGCAGATCGAAACATTACCTGAGATGGGCTTTCAGATGCCATCTGGCAAATGTATTTGATGGTTTGTTTACCAGAATGAATCCATTGATTATATCTTGATGAAGGATTTGAAAGTCTATGCGTTGACTGTTTCGGAACCGTCCGAGGTTACCGCTTTAAGTCTTGGAGGCTGATCGTTACGGAACTGTCCAAAGTTTTTCCGCTTTAAATTTTGAAAGTTGATCGTTGTGGAACCGTCTAAGGTATCAGCTTTAGATCTTTGATGGTAGATCGTTCTGGAACCGTCTGAGGTATCAGCTTTAGATCTTTGATTGTAGATCGTTCTAGAACCGTCTGAGGTATCAGCTTTAGATCTTTGATGGTAGATCGTTTAAGGAACCGTCCAAGGTATCGACTTAGATCTGTAGGTATGTTTTTGAGTTGATAGGTGATTTGGAAAGAGATCTTTTCAGAATGAATCTTCGGCTTTATTATATTTGAGAGAACTGCTTATCTGAATAGAATTCAGGGGAACACTGCATGTGATTGAGAATATCTTTGCTGAAGATATTCGTCCGCCTGAAAAAAAAATCAAGTTAGTGATATGCAATGTTATGATGTATGTAATGTATGAGATTTTTGAACTAAAGGAGAAATATGCATGTTATGTATGCGTTTGTCATGAAACATTATATGCTGTGTGTGGACCTCCGTTTTTATCGGGCCATACCTCTGTTCTGGAGAGATACGTGAACTGACTCTTTTTTATCGCTTATGCTTTTGCATTTTGAAAATTCACAGAGTCGCCACCGACCTTTTATTTTATCCAATTAAGGAAAGGTTTATAAAAGAAACAGAAAAAAGACCTTTAAGAAATTCTGGGTAAGGGGGTAGGTTATACAAAGGGAAGGTGTTAGCACCCTTTGTATCCATGGTTATCCATGGGCTCTTAAGTTTGCTTAGCTCACTTGTTTTTCGATTACTTTTCAATTGCTTTAGAATGCTCATATGTGGTTTCAAATACTTTTGTAAATTGAATTTTGTAATGATCCGTGTGCGGATGTATACAAAATGCTTGTTTATCTTTCGAAAGATGTTTTGAAAAGAACGTTAACTTTGTAATGATCCGTGTTTGGATGTATACAAAATATTGTCTTTTTGGAAAGTTTTGTTTTGAAAAACAACAGTATATGAGAATTTTGTTTGTTTTGATTTGAGCAAGCAAACTAGGAGGTCTACCCTGAGTTATAAGGTCTTTATCCTATTTCCTTTAAAAATCTATCCTTTCACCGGATACAAACAAAAGGTTCGATTTTGTACTCGAAACAGTAGAATTTTGACTTTGATTTTGAAAAGAATGAGAATGGATTACCTTAAGAGGTGCAAGTGTGATTGTGTTTGTATTCAGATATTTTATCTTTAAAGTTAGTGATCTAACGGTTCAATTTTATCTTTGACATACACGCAGTTTATATTTGCTGGAAATTAAAATGCGGAAATGTAAAGTGCGGAAAGTAAATCTACGCTATTACATCGATTGTGCAGGAAATGTAAACTAGCCTATTAACATGAATTTGACATCCTATACATTTATCTAGGAATTTAAATTGCAAGAAAAATAAAAGGCATGTTTTTGGATTTTTTATGATTGATTTTAATTATAATTAATGCATGATTAATTAAATTAAAATGAAGAAAAATGATGAAAATAGATTTAAACCTAGAAATTAAGTTTAAAATATGTACAAAATATTTGTCAATTAATTTTAAAACAAAACTAATTTTTTTGGAATTTTTGAAATTGATTTGAAATTGATTTAAGTTAATTAATACATAATTATGCAAATAATTATACAAATAATTAAAACTTAAAGAGAAAATTATTCAAAATATGTACAAAATTAGTCTATAATATATAAACAATATTTAATATAAAGAACAATTTTTTTTATGATTTTTTGATTGGTTAGAATAATTAAAAAGCAAATATATAAATATATACTAATTAATTATGCAAAATATTGAAATTATGAAGAAAAATAAAATATTTTTATTTCAGAAAATAATATATTATTTTAGAAGTCTAAAAATATTTTTTGTGTATTTTTTGGATTTTTAAAACTATTTTTAATTAATTTTGCAAAGAAATTAAAATAAAATAGAAAATAAAAAGATGAATGATCAGGTGTGGTATTTAAATGAGGTCCATAATATGAGGCTCATTCTGATGCGTTGGATGAGTTAATTAATGAGATCAGATGGCTCAGATGGTGAGGGACCACCACACATGACACACATGCATACACTGAATCCAAGAATTATTTGAAAACACGCGCGCGCAGACTGGCCAATAGGGAGGAGACACGTCTTCGTCTTCAACCTCCAGATACCACCTTTAACAGCGCTTTTATGCAAAAGCGCTGTAATTGATGAACCCTAAATCTGCAAAAATAGCGAACAGGGGTAAATCAAAACATAAATTTTTCGCGACATGCTCTTTTGACTGGATTTTCTCCCCTGAATTCGAATATGGCCTTAGTTTCTTCTAATTTTGCCTCTAATGGAAAACCCTAAATTTAAGTTCACAAACCCTAGAATGGTTTCTTCGTGAATGCTTAACCAAACCTTAATTAAATGTCCAAAAATGATCAGAACATCACGCCCAATTCAAATATACGACTACATCGTGTTAAATATGCACATATAATGAGATTTTGGTTAGTTTTTGTTTGAGCAAACCGTGAGCTATGAAGCTTGATTCTGAGTGCTTTGCTTGTTGAAAGTGATTGGAATAGTTTCAGTGAAGCTCAGAGATGATGTTTGAATGCTTAGTTTGTATTGAAATTGACTGAAATTAAAAATTCGAATTTGAAATTTCTTTGAAAAGTTTAAGTGGTTACAAGCATGGTACAAGCATAAGAATGGCTCTCAATTCGTGTCTCTCTTCATTACTGAAGTATGCTAGCCTATTTATAAGCATTGAAGTGCTTAAAATCTAAGCTAGAAAGCAATAAGTGCTTTGTTGAATTTTTGACTTTTTTAGCTTAAGATTCAAGCAACCTTGGCTTGATCTTTCCACCCTCTTGCCCTAGGCTTGCCTCATGCTGCAGAAAATTGAGATTTCTTGATGAGTCATGCTTGGAAAATAAGCTACATATTATCCTTCCATTTTCCTTTTTAAATTTAATCTTATATGTGATAAAATTAAATCAAAAATGGACAAAAATGATGTGGGCTTTGTCTTGGTCGTGGGAGGCCCATTATATTATGGAAATGATGTTTGAATCATGTAAACTTGGCCCCATTTGGAAAAAATACATTTTTGAGCAATGTTGATTTCATGCATTTTCCCAAAATTTAGCCAACTTCAACAAGGTGTAAATCCCTCAATTTTAGTCATATGAAGGAAATCTTGCACTTTTTGGAAACCTCAAAGAGTCCTATAACCAATGCCTTTGGTCTCATGTCAAAATGATTTTTGATGCTCCTTGTGTGTCCTTTTGAAAAAAGTGTCTTTTTGTTGACTTTGAAAATGACCTGTAATGTCTTTGGTCATATTTTTCAAATGGTGAATGCAATGACCATGGGATCAATTGCATTTGAAAGATAATTGAATTTCCTTCAAAATGAGCTTTGGTTTGAATTTTTTGGATGAAGGATGAGAGAGTTATGACCAGTCAAAGTTGAGTTGACTTTTCAGGCAAAAACCCTAATTTTGAATCTTAGGGTTTTGTTGATTTTTGATCTTTCCTTGATGAATTATGATCATCCAATGATCAAATGATGAATCCTTTGACAAAATATGGACTTTGACAAAAAAATTCATTTTTTACTGTCTGTTGACTTTTTTGGTCAAACGGGTCGTCTGTTGACTGTTTGAGCTGCTGACGGTGTGTCTGAGTGAATTGAAGTTTGAAAATTTGTATGATGGTACTTTGAGATATATGAATGTGCATGAAATCCATTTGAGGTCTCAAAAGCTTGTTTCTCCTGTAAAAACAAGAAAACCCTAGTCAGGGACTGTTTATGTAGGAGACAGTTAAGCGTAGCTGATTTTTGTGCAGTGCTGAGTCTCTGCTAATCGCGTGATATTCAGAAGACTTCTAGAACAAAAATCTTGGAATTTTGAATTGTAAAAGATTGATTTGATTGATGGTACAAAACACTGAGAATTGTACTGCCAGCAGTTTGGCTGTCGACTGACTGTTCAGATATTGACGTAGCAGTTAGAGTGAAAAATCAACAGTCAAAGTTAATTTTCCTTTTTTTTTTAGTGGGAAACAAAAGATAATAATAATCTACTTGTTACCAGTACAGTCTGAGTTTCCTGATTCTGCGCCTGCAAAAAGATTTAACTCTGTACCAATTGTGTCAGTACTATTTAACTGTAAATAAATAAATAGCATGTGTGAAGTAATAAATAGTATTTGGCGTTTGCGTAAGAATAAATTCAACTACAAGCCAAATTACTGTATAAGAAAAATTCTAAAAACTAAGTATTTCATATGTCAGGATATTTGTTGAAATAAAAATCCATGATTATATGAGACTCTTAATTTTCAGATTGGAGTTTTCTTGAAAAAAGACGCGGGCAAATTTTGGGGTATAACAGTTGCCCTGAAAGAGATTGTCTGAAATCTGAAGGTAGAAGATGATTGAATATTTAGATGCCCTGAAAATTTGCACTTACCTTGATCAGAAGAGATGTTGGAAGTTGCATTTGAATGTCGTCTGCGAAATGTTGTTGGCAGATTGAAACATTACCTGAGATGGGCTTTCAGATGCCACCTGGAAAATGTGTTGATGGTTTGTTAATCAGAATGAATCCATTGATTATATCTTGATGAAGGATTTGAAAGTCTTTGTGTTGACTGTTTCGGAACCGTCCAAGGTTACCGCTTTAAGTCTTGGAAGATAATTGTTACGGAACTTGTCCAAAGTTTTTCCGCTTTAGATTTTGAAAGTTGATCTTTGTGAACCGTCTGAGGTATCAGCTTTAGATCTTTGATGTTAGATCATTCTTGAACTGTCTGAGGTATCGACTTTAGGTCTGCAATGCTAGATCGTTCTGGAACCGTCTGAGGTATCGCTTTAGATCTTTGATAGTAGATCGTTCTGGAACCGTCTGAGGTATCGCTTTAGATCTGCAATGCTAGATCGTTCTGGAACCGTCTGAGGTATCGACTTTGATCTGTGATGCTAGATCGTTCTGGAACCGTCTGAGGTATCGACTTTGATCTGCAATGTCTGCTTTTGAGTTGGTAAGTGATCAGAATGAATCTTCGGCTTGATTATATCTGAGAGAACCGTTCATGGAATTCAGGTGAACACTGCATGTGATTGAGAATATCTTTGTTGAAGATATCTGTCTACCTGAAAAATCAAGTTAGTGATATGTAATGTTTATGATGCATGTAATGTGAGCTAAAGGAGAAATAGGCATGTTATGTTGTGTATGAATATGCGTATGAATATGCATGATGTATGATGTATGATGTATGAATGTATGATGTATGATGTATGAATGTGAATATGAATATGTGATGTATGAATATGAATGTGAATATGAATATGTGATGTATGAATATGAATGTGAATATGTGATGTATGAATATGAATGTGTGAGGTCAAGCTTCTATTTGGGAAAATAAATTTCCGCCAGTCATCTGGATATGACCATATTGTGATCGTTGATGATCTTTCGTCTTGTTTGAGTACCCTTGGCAGGGGAAATTCTTTGAGAACCATGGTACTCTGTTGAAGGATCTTTTGACTATCGCTTGGGAATGAAAGGTAGCTGGAAGTTCTGATGCCCTTTCAAATGGGAATGAGGAAGATGCATAATCCTCCGATGCACTATCTGACCAAGTCCGGGTGCGGGGATCACACCTTCTGAAGATAGTAATCTGGAACAACCCTGCTGGGGGATAAGACTTCTTTTGAAGAGAAAATCTTTTTGAGGAATTTGCTGAGAAATGCGTTTCTCTTGGGGATTTTCTTCTGATGGGATGATGTCCAGATAATTGGGACATTTCTTGAATGTTATTCCTGTTTTTCCTGGTAAACATCAATCATATTCAAATGCACATGTTCATTCAAAATTATCATTGGGACGTTTACGTATTTAAAACAGAAAAAGTGAAAATAGTGATTTTTGAGCCTAAGCTGCATTGATTTTTGAAAAAGAGCCATGATAGGCTGATTAGCACAGGGAGACAACAATCCTAGAAGTAGGAAATTGTCATAAAGCTTTGAAAAGTATTTATAAAGATAAATAGCTATGTGAAAACAATCCAGTCAAGTTTCAACTCTGCTATTGCCAACCTGTCTTCGAGCATCTCATCCCTCACTTGTTGGAAGAAAGTGATTGGACTGATCAGTGTCTTTGAGGTGTTGAATCTTGATGGTGAGTAGGCAGCTGAACGGAACATAGTTGTATGCTTCATTCCCTAACTTTTTCCTAGGCTGCCCTTTCAGGTTTTCAGCCTACCGGGATAGTATTTGTTTAGTCTCTAATTTTTGCCTGGACCTCCCTTTCGGGTTTTCAATCCACCGAGACGCTCATTTTTTTGCCTAAGTTGCCCTTTCAAGTTTTCAACTTAGCGAGCTGTTTTTTTTTTTTATTTTTATTTTTTTTTTAAGCGAAGTATTTTTTTGACTATGTCAGCATTCACAGGGTGTGGGAAATCCTCGCCATCCATGGTGGTAAGCAACATGGCGCCGCCGGAGAATATTTTCTTGATTATGAATGGTCCCTCGTAGGTGGGAGTCCATTTGCCTCTGGGATCACCTTGTGGTAAGATGATGCGTTTGACAACCAAGCCACCAGTTTGGTATGCTTGACTTTTGACTTTTTTGTTGAAGGCTTTGATCATACGCTTTTGGTATAGCTGACCATGACAAATAGCTGCGAGCCTTTTCTCATCAATCAAGTTTATCTGGT
Source organism: Vicia villosa (assembly GCF_029867415.1). NCBI lineage: Eukaryota > Viridiplantae > Streptophyta > Magnoliopsida > Fabales > Fabaceae > Vicia > Vicia villosa. The sequence goes on from NC_081186.1 coordinate 5,682,516, forward strand.
CCAACCGTGTTTGAATCCAATCGTCTTCGTCTAGATTGGCTTCTTTCATAATCCTTAGGGAAGGAATCTGAATTTCAATTGGAAGAACTGCCTCCATACCATAGACTAAGGAGAATGGAGTTGTCCCTGTTGAAGTACGCGCAGATGTGCGATAACCATGAAGAGCAAAAGGTAACATCTCATGCCAGTCTTTGTAGGTTACTGTCATTTTTTCTATGATTTTCTTGATGTTCTTGTTGGCAGCTTCCACCGCGCCGTTCATCTTTGGTCGATATGGAGAAGAATTATGATGTTTGATCTTGAACTGTGTGCAAAGTTCAGTAATCATTCTGTTGTTTAGATTTGTGCCATTGTCCGTGATAATCCGTTCAGGGATGCCGTACCGACAAATGAGATTGTATTTGATGAACCGGGCCACCACATTCTTGGTAACAGAAGCAACTGAAGCTGCTTCTACCCACTTTGTGAAGTAGTCAATAGCGACCAGGATAAAGCGATGTCCGTTGGAGGCAGTAGGTTTGATTTCTCCAATCATGTCAATACCCCACATTGCAAAAGGCCAAGGAGCCGTCAGGACGCTTAATGGAACTGGAGGTACATGTACTTTGTCAGCGTATATCTGGCATTTGTGACATGTTCGGGAGTGATGATGGCAGTCTGTTTCCATGGTAGACCAGTAATAACCTGCTCTAAGGATCTTTTTAGCCATTGTATGTCCACTGGAATGAGTACCGAAGGCACCATTGTGTATTTCTTCCATGATCTGTTCTGCTTCCTTCTTGTTTACACAGCGAAGTAAAGTCGAGTCATGGTTGCGTTTGTATAAGGTTCCATTGCTTAGAAAGAATTTGGCAGCAAATCTCCTTAGAAACTTTCTGTCGTTAATGGATGCCCCTTCAGGGTACTCTTGAGCTTCGAGATATCTTTTTACTTCATGGAACCATGGTTTTTCCTCGGTTCCCTCGGTATGGAATCAAACTTAGCACATATTCTTTGTACATATTCTTTGTATGGAATTAGATTCGGGTGCTTCGTGTCCCACTCCTCTTTTACTTGATAAATTACCAGCGCCGAGTCTCCGTAGACCTCCAGGAACTTGATTCTTAGATCGATTGCAGCTTTGAGACCTAGAATACATGCTTCGTACTCGGCTATATTATTAGTGCAATTGAAGCATAATCTGGCAGTGAAAGGTGTATAACCCCTGCAGGAGAAATGATCACAGCTCCGATGCCATTGCCAAGTGCATTAGAAGCTCCATCAAAAACCATAGTCCATCGGGATCCTGGCTCGGGTCCTTCTTCCGGTCCTGGTTTTTCGTAGTCAGTGACTAGCATAATATCTTCATCTGGGAAGTCAAAGTTCAATGCTTGATAATCATCCACTGCTTGATGAGCCAAATGATCAGCTACCACACTCCCTTTGATTGCTTTTTATGAAGTGTACTGGATGTCATACTCTATTAAGATCATTTGCCATCTTGCTATTCTTCCAGAGAGAGCAAGTTTTTCGAACACCTATTTGATAGGATCCATTTTGGAGATCAGGAAAGTGGTGTGGTTTAGCATATACTGTCTAAGTCGGCGAGCCGCCCATGCTAAAGCACAGCAACTTTTCTCGAGCAGTGAGTATCTTGTTTCACAATCGGTAAACTTTTTGCTAAGATAGTAGATTGCATGCTCCTTCCGGCCAGACTCGTCATGTTGCCCCAGTACACACCCCATTGAATCTTCTAACATAGTTAGGTACATTATCAGAGGTCTTCCTTCCACTGGTGGTAACAAGATTGGTGGTTTTTGGAGATACTCTTTGATCTTATCAAAGGCTAACTGGCATTTGTCATTCCATCTTTCCACTTGATCTTTCTTCAACAGTTTGAAGGTCGGCACACAAGTAGTAGTCATATGGGCAATAAATCTGGCGATGTAATTCAGACGTCCCAAGAATCCTCTGACTTGTTTCTCGGTAAGGGGTATAGGCATTTCTTGAGTGGCTTTGACCTTGGCAGGATCAACCTCAATACCTTTGCTGCTGACGATGAAACCTAAAAGTTTACCGGATCTTACTCCAAAGGTACACTTGTTCGGATTCAATCGCAACCTGTATTTCTTGAGTCTGTCAAATAGCTTGTGCAGAGACCCAGATGTTCTTCTTCGGTGTTGGATTTTGCAATCATATCATCGACATAAACCTCTATCTCCTGGTGAATCATATCATGGAACAGAGCTACCATTGCACGCTGATATGTTGCTCCTGCATTCTTTAAACCAAAGGGCATTACTTTGTAACAAAAGGTTCCCCAGGGTGTTGTAAAGGTTGTTTTTTCCATGTCTTTAGGTGCCATCTTGATTTGATTGTACCCTGAGAATCCATCCATGAAGGAGAATACCTTGCATTGTGCAGTATTGTCAACCAATACATCGATGTGAGGTAAAGGGAAAACATCTTTGGGGCTTGCCCGATTCAGATCTCTGTAGTCTACACACATTTTGACTTTCCCGTCTTTTTTAGGCACAGGCACTATGTTAGCTATCCAAGGAGGATAACTCACAACTTTCAGAAAGCCAGCATTGAATTGCTTCTCAACCTCGTCTTTGATCTTCTTTGATACATTGGGCCTACTCCTCCGCAGTTTCTGCTTGACTGGAGTGCTACCTTCTTTAATTGGCAGGCGATGAACCACAATGTTCGTGTCAAGGCCAGGCATATCTTCATAGGACCAGGCGAATATCTCAACGTAGTCTTGTAACATTTGAATTAGTCTTTGCTTGTCACTGTCTTCTAGATCAGCCCCTATCTTGACTTCTTTCTTTTCTTCGTCACTCCCCAAGTTGATAACCTCAATTGGTTCTTCATGCTGTTGTATAGTCTTTTCTTCTTGTTCTAACAGCCTTGCAAGTTTTCTTGGTACTTCACAATCTTCCTCACTTTCGTCCTCAGTTTGGTAGATCGGATTTTCAAAGTCATGACTGGCAATAGCAGAATCGTTATCAACAGGATCCAGAGTGAATGTGAATCTGCATTTATTTATGTGGGTGTGTGTAAGAACACATAGCTATTTGAAAAGCAAAGAAAGAAAAAGGATCACAAAATTTAATATGCAAACGTCCCATGATTTTATTGAATGAACATGATCATGGTATGACAAACCCTTATAAAAAGGACCAGTGTGCTTCAGGCAAGGGACACGGCTTTCAAGTTCATGGTTCGATAGTACAGGAACCATTTTTATCTTTGAACAATATAAACAACGAAAACAGGAAATTGCATTTACTCCTGATCAAGGGAGATCACAAGGCACATCGAGGAGCTGTCCCCATACTGTGCAACCACCTTCTTCGATCACAGCTTTAGCATCTTTGAGAGAAGCCATAGTTGGAGTTATTTTTGTAGCAGGAGTAGCAAATATATGTTTGGTAGTAGAGACATCTGGAGAGACCACCTCAAAAGATTGGCAGGGAGTTTTGATGAATTCGTCATCCAACTCAACATACTTGGAGTTGCTCAGGTGGCTAACCACATATTCTTCTTCGCCGTAAACTGTGACAATCTTTCCTTTTACTGGATACTTCAACTTCTGATGTATGGTAGAAGTTACAGCATTTGCCCCATGTATCCAAGGGCGTCCTAGTAAACAGGAATATGCTGGGTGAATTTCCATTACGTAAAAGGTAGAATCAAAGATCTGAGAGCCCACTCGGATTGGGAGATTCACCTTTCCGTACACTATTCTTGTTGACCCGTCGAAGGCTCTTACCACAACATCGCTTGGTTGTAACACAATTCCTTCTAAGTCAAGCTTTTCTAGTATTGTTTTTGTTAACACGTTCAAAGAGGAACTGTTATCTACCAGCACATGAGATAGAGTGGTGCCATTACATTCAATAGAGATGTGTAGGGCTTTATTGTGATTTTTCCCATCAGGGGTTAGATCAACATCAGAGAAACCGAGACCATTATGCACTGTTAGATTGGCAACACAATTTTAAAATTGATCGGCTGAAATCTCTTGTGGCACATGGGCAGCTTTCAGAAACTTCATCAGAGCCTTGGCATGAGCTTCGCAATATTTTAGCAGAGACAACATTGAGATTTTTGAAGCAGTGTGCCCCAGCTGTTCGACAATATTGTAATCACTCTTGCAGATGATTTTCAATATTTCCTCCATTTCTTGCTTTGATGGATCCTCAACAGTGACTTCCACCAGTATTTGAACTGGTTCAACTTGTGGCTTTTTGCCTCGAGCGTTGATATCTTGATTAGGAACTGGGACCTGGACTGGATTAGCACCAACAGTTGGAGAAATTTCTGGTGAAAAGATCCTTCCACTTCTCGTAATCTTGCTAGTACTCACAATATTATCAACAGTTGGAGTAGTAAAATTCATGGCCTCTTCAGTCAACGTGTCTTGCTTAACTCCATGGCCATAAACATTAGTGTCATAACTCCACGGGACAGCTTTGTCTGAGGAGTATGGAAATGGAGTTGGACTGGTAATGATGACGGATGCCACTTTGGGTGTAGCAGAAATTTTGAAAGGAGCTTTGGTAGGGATTTCCAATGGTATGTTGGAAACCACTGAGACGTCCTCTATTCTCATCCCATTTGAAAAGACTTCGCATAAATCATCCATAGAAGGGAGCCTCTCAAACATAATGATACGACGATCCATCCACTTTTGAATTCCCATTCTCAGATTTTCACAACCATTGGGTAGGTGTGTGCAATAAAAGCAATCAGGGTCACAACCTGGAAAGTAACCAGCTTGGATTAGCTTTCTTTTGACTTCAAGGAGCGAAGTTGACAATTCTCTCACATCATAGATGTAAACAGTGTCTATGATAGCGTTAACGGTTTTGTCGTGCTTCGGCATAGGTGCAGTGATGACATTTGGAGTCTCTGGAGGATCGAACTCAATTTCCCCAGCATCTATCATGTCTTGTATTTTATTTTTCAGGGCCCAACAGTGATCTGCGTCATGTCCTGGACAGTTAGAGTGATACGCACATGTTGCATCAGGGCGATAACTCGGAGAGGAAGTATTGACATTCTTCGGAGGGTCTTTTAATGTGATCAGATCTGCTTTTAACAGATGTTGCAATGCTTGAGAGATTGGCATATTGATTCTGGTGAAATTTCTTCTTGGTGCATCTGGTCGACGCCTATATTTTGGCGGTTGATCTTTTTGAGGTGCAGATGCGGAGATCAGAACTGCCCCTACAGATTGGTGATGCTCGTTTTTGCGACCTTTCTGACTGTGCATTGTATTGACTTCATTTCTCCCACTGATGGGCCTTTTTGTAGTACCAGAGGAAGAGCCTATTTGAATTTTTCCATTTTGAATGCCGCTTTCGACACGCTCTCTAGTCAATATCAGGTCAGTAAAACTTGATGATGAGCTTCCCAGTAAATGACTATAGAAAGGGCCAGTTAAAGTGCCCATGAACATGTCGACTAGCTCGCGATCAGATAAGGGTGGTTGAACCCTTCCAGCCAGATCTCTCCATTTTTGTGCATACCCTTTGAAACTTTCTTTTGGTGCCATAGACATGCCCCGCAGTTGAGTACGGGTTGGTGCAAGGTCAGCATTGTATTGATACTGTTTGTAAAAGGCAGCAGCTAAATCTTCCTAGGTATGAACTTTTGTACTTTGCAGTTGGTAGTACCAGTCGAGTTGTGTACCCGACAGACTTTCTTGGAAGAAATGAATCCACAATTTGTTATCTGCTGTATGGGGTAGTATCTTCCTTACATAGGACCTCAGATGTAGTTTTGGGCAAGAAACTCCATCATATTTTGCAAAGACAGGAACTTTGAACTTTGGAGGGATAACAATATCTAAGACGAGTCCCAGATCATTGAAATCTAAACCAGGTATTTTTTGTATCTCCAAAGCTTTCATGCGTTCTTCCAACTGCTGGTATTTGTCATCATCCTGTTCGTCTCCAGAATGATAATCTTCTTCATTAGAAGAGAGAGAGGGTTTGGCAGAACCCTGGTTGCTGTGATTGTCTTCTTGATCACCATCACCGACTATTTAAGGGATCGGTGCCTGTTTGGGCCTTTTGACTGGGATTTTGATCTTCCTTTTCAGGTGACTCAAGCCTACAGATCCTTTGGGCTTCTTTTTCTTCTTGATTATCAGGGCTTTCAGTTCTTGTTGCCCCTTTGCTAATTCCAGAATTGCTACCTGAACTTGGGCGTTCTGTGCTTCGAGATTCTTGACGCTTGTTTCGGATTCCATCTCTTATAACTGAAATAAACAGCGAGGAGATGAGAAACCCATCATGTGAACCTGTTATGAAATGTTTATGAATGAAATGCATATGCAATGTTTTCAAGGATCTTGGAATTTAGATTTGTTTAAAACAAAGGAGAAACAGACATTTATTAGTTAAACAATTTATTTCTTTTTTTTTCTTTCTTTTTTTTTTCTTTGCCTCTTTCGGGCTTACAAAACAGAAAATAAAGAAAATGAAGGATCCCTTAGGTCTCCCATGGACGCTTTCTCTTTGCACCCAGGAATGTGTTGATTTGCTGTTCTTCTTGGAGTTGTCCGGTGAGCTCCAATACTTTCCTCTCATAGTCTTGACAGTGTGCTTTGGAGGTGTCTCTTTCCTCTTTTAGTTGAACCCAAGATTTGTGCAGTTCTTCCAGGTCAGTTGGCATATCCGAATGTAGAATAACTCAAGGTTCGTCTCCTTCGACTTCTGGCTCAATAGTCACAAGTAGAATAGCGGGATATGGCATGATGAACTTCTGAGCATGAGCACGCACCCATCTGAGGTAAGGTTCCATAGGAATAGAGTTCCATTGCCCTAAAGTTTTGCTTTCTACTCTATAGACACTGCCCCACGCATGTATAAACCTTCGTCGATGTATGTGGGAATCATCCTCGTAATCAAACACAATGCCACGGATAATCATGTCGTGAGGATCGTTTCTTCGTGCATATCCGAATTGGCGTAAAGCTAAAGAGGGATTGTAAGTGATGCCTCCTTTGATGCCAAGGAGTGGCACATTAGGGTACTCTCCACAATGGTCAATGATAGTAATGTCTCTTTGAAAGAAGTTGTTCCATCGGATATCTGAATGAGACAAAGACATAATCCTGCGAGACCATTGCATTCTTTGTTAATTTCTCAACACTGATCGGGGAAGGTGTAATGTAAACCATCTAGCCAGTAGTGGTACACAGCACATAAGAGTTCCTCGTTTCTTCATGGTACGAGTGTGTAGAGAATGTAGAATGTCTCCCAGCAAGGTAGGTTACGGGTTAAGAAAATGTTGATAATGTGCACACTTATGAACTGGTCGGGATTAGGGAATAAAACCAATCCATAGATCAAAAGAGCCAAAACCTCCTCAAAAGCTGGGTAACTTCTGTTTTTTAGTAGTAATCGAGCCTTTTCCATTAAGAACTTAGCAAGCAAACCCTTGATTCCACTCTTTGTTTCCCAATTGGACTCGATTTCTGACTTTCGCAAATGTAAGGTAGCAGCAATGATTTCAGGTTTTGGAATCCTTTCTAAACCAGTGAAAGGTAATTGATCTCGAACAGGTAATCCAATTAGTTCAGAAAATTCTTCCAAGGTGGGTACTAACTGGTAATCAGGAAATGTAAAACAATGATGTTCGGGATCAAAGAACTGGAATAGGACCCGTATCATGTCTTCTTCAAATTTTGAGGTAACCAAATGGAGTAGGTGACCGTGCTTTTCGGTGAATTGAGCATTCTTGGAAAACTCTGATATTAAGTCCTTTAGTTCATATGGTACTGTGGAGATGTTGATCCGGATATAATCTCTCGTAGCGGGAGCCATTACCTGCAATAACAGAACAAAGGTAAACTCTTCGATCCTTGAAATGATTAGTGAGAAAATGATATGCTTATGATGCTTATGATGTCATGATGTCAAACATATGGCAAACACAAACAAATCAAACAATAGCCTTAGGTTTAAAGGCTTGCATGAAGTTCATAGGTGATACCCTCCCCACTGAAGTTGAGTTGGTTAAAACCTGTCCTAGAATAGTATTCGGGTTCTATGATCCTTGGAGACAACATCTCAATACGGCGCTCGGACGGCCGATCAAAATATTCCTCGAGGATAACTAACTTCGATCAATTTCAAAGCTAGCCACTTAATAGGCCACAAGTCAAATTCAACTAAAGGTTCTAAGACAAATTAGTGTTTAATGACATTTCGGAAGCCTAACATACTCCTTGATTGTTTTCAAGGGACATCAGTATAAACCAAAGTGTCGCACTAACGGTGACTACCAGATCAACCGTATCGGTACATGCCGTACAGTTTCCTTGGTCTATTGTCACATAATTAAGGTATCTCGAGATTCGGGTTAGAATCTTTCACACAAGCAGAATACCCAAACAAACCTTTGAAAAATAGAGCAATCAAGTCAAGCAATTGAAAACATCAAAGTGATCTAAACTCTAAGGTAACCCCTTTTGAAAACATTTTGTTTTTAGAGATAAAGTCCCCAACAGAGTCGCCAGTTCTGTCGCCCTCGGTTTTTTACCATACCTCTCGTGGAGAGATATACGAACTGACTCTTCTCTTTTTGCTTTTTGTGTTTTTGAAAATCAGAGAGTCGCCACCGACTTTTATTTTATCCAATTAAGGAAAGGTGTATAAAAGAAACAGAAAAAAGACCTTTAAGAGATTTTGGGTAAGGGGGTTGGTTATACAAAGGGAAGGTGTTAGCACCCTTTGTATCCATGGTTATCCATGGGCTCTTAATTGCTTAGCTCACTTGTTCTGAATCATTTTTCTCTTGCCGTGACATACTTGTATGTGGTTTCAAATACCTTTGTAAATTGACTTTGTAATGATCCTTGTGCGGATGTATACAAAGTGTTTTATCTTTCGAAAGATGTTTTGAAAAAAAGAACGTTAATTTCGTAATGATCCTTGTTTGGATATATACCAAGTATTGTCTTTTTTGAAAGTTTTATTTTGAAAAACAATAGTATATGAGACATTTGTTTGTTTGATTTGAGCAAGCAATTAGGAGGTCTACCCTAAGTTATAAGGTCTTTTCCTATTTCCTTTAGAAAATTCTCCTTTTACCGGATGTAAACAAAAGTTCGATTTTGCATTTGAAACAGTAGAATTTAATTTTTTGATTTTGAAAAGAGTAAAAGAGGGATTACCTTAAGAGGTGCAAGTGTGATTGTGTTTTGATTCAGATATTTTATCTTTGAAGTTAGTGACCTAACGCTTCAATTTTTATCTTTAACATACACACAATTTAATATGTAGAGAAATTAAAATGCGGAAATGTAAAATGCGGAAAGTAAATCTACGCTATTACATCGATTGTGCGGGAAATGTAAACTACGCTATTAACATGAATTTGACAACCTATACACTTGATCCAGGAATTTAAATTGCAAGAAAATAAAAGAAATATTTTTGGATTTTTTGATGATTGATTCTAATTAGAATTAATGCATGATTAATTAATTAAAAGGAGAAAAAGGTAGAAATAAAATTTAAACCTAAAAATTAAGTTTGAAATATGTTCAAAATGTTTGTCAATTAATTTTAAAACAAAACTATTTTTTTTGGAATTTTTGATTTGTTTTGAAAACTATTAAGTTAACTAATATATAATTATGCAAATAATTACATAAATAATTAAAACTTAAAGAGAAAATTATCCTATATATGTACAAAAATATTCTATAATATATAAACTAAATTTAATATAAAGAACAATTTTTTTCTTATTTTTTGATTGGTTGAAATAATTAAAAAGCAAATATATAAATATATATTAATTAATTAAGCAAAATATTTTAATTATTAAGAAAAATAAAATATTTTTATGTCAAAAATTAATAGATTATTTTAGAAACCTAAAAATATTTTTATTATATTTTTTTTGATTTTTTAGAGTATTTTTAATTAATTATACAAGAAAAAACAAATTAATTAAGAAAATAATAATTCATATGATTCAGTGTGGCAAATCCCTAGGGTCTATGGTGAACCTGCAGGTCAAAAAGCGTTAGATTAGAGGATCATAATGATCTGATGGACACGGATGCGTGGTGCATGGCAATAGTCTAGTCAGCAAAGCATCAGATCCAAGAATAAGACAAAACGCGCGTTTTTTCAAACTGGCCAATCAGATGGCGCCACGCCTTCGTCTTCAACCTCCAGCCAATACTTTTAATAGCTTTTTTTGCCTAAAAGCGCTGTAATAGAAGAAACTCATCCCTGCAAAATAGCGAATAGGGGTAAACATGCATAGAAATTTTTCGCGACATGTCCATTTGATTCGTCATGATTCACTGAATTCAACCATGCCCTTAATTTTGTCTAATTTTGCCTCTAGCAAAAAACCCTAAAATAGAGTTCAAGAACCCTAAAATGGTATTTTCATGGATACGTGTTCAAACTTTAATTAACCATCCAGAACTGATCAGAACAATGAACTAAATTCAATTATATGATTACATCATGCTAGACATGTGTGTATGATGAGATTTTGCTAAGTTTTTGTTTGCACAAACCGTGAGTTATGGTGCTCGATTCTGTGAGTTTCAAAGCTTGAAACTGATTGGAATAGGTTCACTGATGCTCAGAGATGATGTTTGAGTGTTTAGTTTGGATTAAAAATGACTTAAACTGAAAATTCGAATTTCAAGTTTCTTTGAAAATTTCAAATGTGTTACAAGTGAGTTACAAGCATAGGTTTGGTTCTGATCTTGTCTCCTCTCTATTGATGAAGTGTTATACTACATTTATAGGCAGAGAAAGTGCTTAAGAACTAAGCTAGGAAGCATTGATGATTTTGTTGAATTTTTGAATATTATAATATATGTAGCTTTGAATTCAAGCAACCATGGCTTGATTTTTCTTCAATATTCTGCTGTACCAGCCTCTTGTAGCAGAGTTGAATGTTTCTTGATGACCTTAGCTTAATATCCAAGCCACATAACATTATCTTTCCATTTCTTTTTTCAATTTAATCTTGAATGTAATAAAATTAAACCAAAAAAGAAATAAAATGTTATGGGCCTTAGGTTGATCATGGGAGGCCCTTAGCATTGTTAGAAACATGTTTGGATCATGGAAATTTGGTCTCTTTTGGAAAAGAAACATTTTTTATCAATGTTGATTTCATGCATTTTCCCAAAAAATGGCCAACTTCAACAAGGCATAAATCCCTCAATTTTTATCATATGAAGGAGTTCTTGTACTTTTTGGAAACCTCAAGATGTCTTCTACAAGCCACTTTGGAAACTTTTTTCCATTTGGAGAAGTTATCTTGATGTTATGGCCTTTGACAAAAAACTACTTTTTGTTGACTTTGAAAATGACCTGTAATGTCTTGGTTCATATTTTCCAAATGGTGAATCTAATGACCATGGGACCAATTGTATTTTCAATATAATTGAATTTCCTTCAAAATGAGATTTGGTAGGAATTTTTTGGATGAAGGATGAGAGAGTTATGACCAGTCAAAGTTCAGTTGACTTTTAGGAGAAAACCCTAATTTTGAAACTTAGGGTTTTGTTGATTTTTTATCTTTCCTTGATGAATTATGATCAACCAATGATCAAATGATGAATATTTTGACAAAATATGGATGTTGACAAAAAATTTCATTTTTGACTGTCTGTTGACTTTTTTGGTCAAACGGGTCGTTTGTTGACTATTTGAGCTGCTGATTGTGCGTCTGAGCGAATTGAAGTTTGAAAATTTGTATGGTGGTACTTTGAGATATATGGAGGTCCATGAAATCCATTTGAGGTCTCAAAAACTTGTTCTCCTGAAAAAAAACAAGAAACCCTAGTTAGGGACTGTTCGTGTAGGAGACAGTTAAGCGTGCCTGATTTTTGTGCAGTGCTGAGTCTCTGCTAATCATGTGATATTCAGAAGACTTCTAGAACAAAAATCTTGGAATTTTGAAATGCAAAAGATTGATTTGATTGATGGTACAAAACACGGAGAATTGCACTGTCAGCGGGTTTGACTGTCAACTGACCGTTCAGGTATTAATGTAGCAGTTAGAGTGAAAATTTCAACAGTCAAAGTAAATTTTTTCTTTTTTTGTTTTTTTTGTTGTGTAAATGGTGAAAATTTATTTACATGAGTTGTTAAAAAAACACAGACATAATAAATAAATAATATATACCGTATACGAGTGAAATTACCGATAATAACCCTGAAAAACATTTAATGCGCAGAAAAATAATATTTAACTGGCAGAAAACACACAAAAATATTATCTTAATAATTAAGCAACAGTACGACAGATAGTACGACATTTAATACTGACAGTACAAATATTACATAATTTAATGAACAGTACGACGAGTAAACGGTACGTTATTAAAAAAAATAAAAGATACGACAAACTTTTAAGAATGACGGTTAATAACCCATGCTACAAATAATAACATATAGATGATTGGGAGTGTAAACAACCCAGGTCCACATTTTTCAGGACTATGCAGACAGAAGAAGGACATGATTACCACCACGACGATGATGACCATAAGAAAACACGTTTCCATCCGCTTCGCCATTTTTACCGGGGAAGAAGAGAGAATGAATATGAGGTAGAAATTTGAGAGATGAGTTAGAATTTGATGTGAGATTTTATGGAAAAATGAGATGTATTTATAGAGTGAAAAGAAGGATAGAGACGTTGGGGAATGAAGTGATTCCGTACAAAAAAGGAAAATTTGAGTGGTAGTAGGATTTGAAAGAAAGTGTATGGTAGGTTTGGAAAAAAGAGAGATGTATAGAATAAAGTTAGGATTTGATTTTGAAGGAAAGAGATTTGAAAAGAAAGGAAAAGATTTTTGAAAATAATAGAATATAGTACAAAAATTAGTGGGAAACAAAAATTAATAATAATTTACTTGTTACCAGTACAGTCTGAATCCCCGGACTCTGCGCCTGCAAAAGATTTAATTCTGTACCAATTGCGTCAGTACTATTTATCTGTAAATAAATCTCAAATAAATAGCGTGTGTGAAGTAATAAACAATACTTGGCGTTTGTGTAAGAATAAATTCAACAGCGAGCCAAAATACCGTATAAGAAAAATTCTAAAAACCAAGTATTCATAAATCAGGATATTCATGAAATAAAAATCCAAGATTATATGAAGCTCTTAATTTTTAGATTGAAGTCTTCTTGAAAAAAGATGCGGGCAAATTTTGGGGTATAACACATGGCTTTTTGGGGAATCCACGGGAATGCACACGCCGACCCTTTAGGTCGACGCAAGTGTCACACTTGGCTCATTTTTCAGGTGCAAAGCATTACATAGGTCGACCTATGCAGAGAGCAGGTCGACCTGTCGCTATTAATTCTGGTTTTCTGCTGTGTTCATTTTGGTCTATGCATTGTACGTGGTATAAATACTCAAGTGATCATTCTCAAGCAAAAACAACAAGAAACGTGAAATATAGACTCAGCTTCTTCTCATCTTCAACCTTTCGCTTATTGATCGAGAATCACACATAAACATATTTCTCGATCGAAGTAAGGAACGTGTGTTGATAAGGTTCGACGGTAGAGTTTGTCTTGTTCGAGATTCGACGGTAGACAATCATCTTGTTCGAGTGAAGATTGTTGATGGTGTTTCTTGTATAAAACCTTAGGGTTTTTCCTTCCTCATCAAAGATTTTGTTCGAAGGTTTTTGACGATCGATTCGCTTTGGTAATCAATTCAGCCGTGCATAAGGGTTTGAGAGATTGAAGATCTACTCAACAAACTTGCTACAACCGGAGGATTGAGAAAGGAACGATCGGGGTCTTGATCGAGAAGATTTTAGACATTGACTTGATTCAACTTGAATCAAGGGGAGGATCGAATTGTATTTCAATTTTACTGCATGATTGTAGTTGGTGATTGGTACTTTCTATCCTTGTTAAACATTTTGCAATCAAATAAAACTTTCCTAATTTCATTTGAAATTAGGGGCAGACGTACTCCTGCGAGGACGATAGAGGAACTGCCTAAACAAATATTGTGTTCCTTATCGCTTTTACTTTATCGCATTTTCCCTTGTTTTCGTTTATTTCCATTATTGAACAAAAACTAAGGTTAGGTAAAATATCGATCACCAAGTGTTCGATAAAATTACTCAATCAAATTTTTGTTCATATTTTAGTGAGAACGTTCATTGTGAGTAATATACCATATAGTGTGTAATTGAGACAATTGAGATATTCGTTAAAACGTAATTCATCACTTGACATTCTCATCCGTTTGGTTTAGTGCACATATCCGGTCTCCGATAACATAATCATCTTAGACGATTAAGTGATTCAGGGAAGTCACGTTTCAAATAGCTAAAATTTTCTTAAGTCAAAAAAGGTGGTCTATTCACCCCCTCTAGACCAGTCCTATCGTCTAACAAGTGGTATCACGAGCTCCGGTTCATTCTAGTGCTTGATATAACTTTTTAGAAAATGGAGAACGGTCAAAAAGGGGCGTATCTAAAGCGCCTGTTTTCTCTGGAGAAAACTATAGTTATTGGAAAGACTGTATGTGCATTCATATCAACTCCGTTGATATAAAAATTTGGGATGTCATCGTCAATGGTCCTATGGCTATCACCATAACCAACGATGGTGGCATCACAAGACCTACACCTCAAGCACAATGGGATGAAAAAGATGAAAAGAATTACGGGTATGATTGGAAAGCTAGAAACATGATTATATCTTCCTTAGGGGTCGATGAGTACTTTCGTGTGTCGCATTGCCAATCGGCTAAGGCAATGTGGGATGCATTACAAGTCGCCCATGAAGGAACAAATGATGTTAAGCTAGCTAGAATCAATACTTTAACGCAAGAGTTTGATCTCTTTCATATGAAGCATGGTGAAACCATTGCGGATATGCAAAAGAGATTCTCTCACATTATCAATCGATTACACACATTGGGACATATTACTCCCAATGTCGTAGCTACTAACAAAGTTTTGAGATGTCTTAGTAGGGAATGGCAACCGAAGGTCACGGAAATCAAAGAAGCCAATGATCTAGCTACATTGGATCTCACAGCTCTATTCGGAAAGCTTGAAGAACATGAGCAAGACCTCATGAACCTAAACAAGCATGAAAAGAAAGAAAAGAAAGAAAAGTCAAAGGACACGGAAAAGAAGTCTATCGCTTTAAAGGCTTCAAGTTCTAAGTCATCCACCAAAGATACATGTGATAGTGAGTCTAGTGATGAAGATGAAAGTCCGGATGAAGATATGGGATTATTCGTAAGAAGGTGCAACAAATATCTTCGAAAGAATGAAATTAAGCACTCGGACAACAATCTAGTTGATTATAGACGTCAATCAAAGCCTAACAAGCAAGATGAGTACAAGAATACTAAACCTAGAGGATCTTGTTACAACTGTGGAAAACCCGGTCACTACAAACCGGATTGCCCTTCACTAAAGAAAGATAAGACCAAAAGTAAACCTCAAAAGAAGCAACCAAAAGGAAGAAGAGCCTACATCGCTTGGGAAAGTGATAGTGACTCATCTAGCAAAGAAAGCTCAAGCGATGAAGAGGAAACCGTCAACCTATGTCTCATGGCACATCAAAAGAAGAAAAAGATTGTAAGTCATGATAAATATAATAATGTTGATGCTATGTCTTATTTTGAATTAAAGCATGCCTTTGATACCTTGCATCATGAAGCTAAGGAAGCATTTCCACACTTAGCCTCAAATAAAAGAATTTTTAAATACCTTGAGAAGAAAGTTTCCGATTCCGAAAAGGAATTAGAAACTCTCAAGGAATCAATGATCAAAATTATCAAAGACACAAGCGTTGTTGACAAGAATCCTTGGTTTATGTGGGGAGGATGTGAAACTTGTCACATTTGGCAAAAAGAAGTTAAAACTATCAAAGCCAAATTAGACAAGGCCTCACAACCAAAAATCACATATGCTATTGATCGATCACATTTTAAAAATAGCATGATAAATCCGTATCAACGATACACATATGTGATAAAAGATCAATCTAGTAAATGTGATGACTACTCAAACTCAAGATGTCCATACTGTTGCAAAATGGGACATACCATTAAAAAATGTCGCTTTAGGAGATTCTTGGTTCCCAAAGGCATTTTTAAATGGACTCCCAAGAGCAACCTTTGTTTCACTCACACACAAGGACCCAATGAAAATTGGGTACCTATTTCCCTTGTTTAAATTTGTAGGTGGAATGTCTTGAGCCATCCGAGAGAAGATGGTTTCTAGATAGCAGATGCTCAAGACATATGACGGGTGACTTATCTTTATTCTATGACTTTGTGGCTAAGAAGAAAGGATTTGTGACCTATGGTGACAACAACAAGGGAGCAATACTCGGTAAAGGTAGTGTAGGTAATCCCTCTTCTACTACTATCTCTGATGTCCTTCTAGTTGAGGGCCTTAAACACAATCTTATTAGCATCAGTCAATTATGCGACAAAGGATACTCAGTATCGTTTTCTAAAGAAAGTTTCATAATTAGAAATGATGACAAGAAAGATAATGTGTTCAAAGGCCTGAGGGTAAATAATGTATACATGCTTGATCTAAATGATGTATCCTTGATTGAAGCAAAATGTCTAGCAACTATGAGTGAAGACTCATGGCTTTGGCATAGACGTTTAGCTCACGTCAACTTTGATTTGCTAAATAAAATCGTTTCAAAAGACTTAGTGTCCGGCCTACCTAAAATAAATTTTTCCAAAGATCACTTATGTGATGCGTGCCAAATGGGGAAGCAAACGAGGATCTCTTTTAAATCTAAAAACCTTGTTTCAACTACAAGACCTCTTGCAGTTCTCCATATGGACCTCTTTGGTCCATCTAGAATAAAAAGTCTAGGTGCAAACTATTATGGGTATGTCATAGTTGATGACTTCTCTAGATATTGTTGGACGATTTTCTTAGCAAGCAAAAGTGACACCTTCCCCGCATTTGAGAAATTTGCCAAGTTAATTCAAAATCAATTAAACACGAACATAGTATCCATCCGAAGTGATCATGGGGGTGAGTTTGAAAACCATATCTTTGAAGAGTTTTGTGGCAATCATGGCATTAATCATAACTTCTCCGCACCACGAACTCCCCAACAAAATGGAGTTGTGGAACGTAAAAATTGTGTGTTGGAAGAACTTGGGAGAACTATGATTAATGAACATGCGCTTCCAAAATATTTTTGGGCCGATGCCATTAGTACGGCTTGTTATGTTCTGAATAGGATCTTGATACGTCCTATTCTAAACAAAACACCGTATGAACTCTTGAAAAGGAGAAAACCAAACATTTCTCACCTTCAGTATTTGGATGTAAATGCTTTGTTCTACACAATGGAAAAGAAAGTCTTGGTAAGTTTGATGCAAAAGCGGATGAGGGTATCTTTCTAGGATACGCTCAATCTAGTAAAGCTTATAGAGTATACAACAAAAGGTTACATATTGTTGAAGAGTCCGTACATGTCTCTTTTGATGAGTCTTGTCCGAAAGTTATCGGAAAAGGTAGTGTTCTTAATGTTGCAGGTGTCTCAACTGAGAGTTTACTTAATGATCCGGATGCCAAGCTTGAGAAAGATAAAGAATCCCTCTTACCCGAGAATAATGAAGAGGAAGTGGATCAAACACCTAAAGAGAAAGTAGAATATCAACCAAGCGAGAAGAGTGATCTCCCTCTTGCATGGAAATCTTCTAAGGACCATCCTATGGAGAACATTCTAGGACACATATCAAAAGGGGTGACAACACGGTCAAGGATAAGTAACTTTTGTTTTTATTATTCTTTCGTCTCTCAAATTGAGCCTAAAAACTCAAAAGATGCATTAGTCGATGAGCATTGGTATTTAGCTATGCAAGAAGAGCTAAACCAATTTAAGAGAAATGAGGTTTGGGACCTTTTCCCTCCTCCGCGAGACCATCGAGTAATTGACACTAAATGGGTGTTTAGGAACAAACTAGACGAAAACGGTATCATCACTCGCAACAAGGCCCGTCTTGTTGCTCAAGGGTATAGCCAAGAGGAAGGGATCGACTATGAGGAGACCTATGCTCCGGTCGCCCGACTTGAGGCAATTCGCTTGTTAATTGCATTTGCATGTTCACAAAACTTTAAGCTTTATCAAATGGATGTTAAGAGTGCTTTTCTAAATGGGTTTATTAATGAAGAGGTTTATGTATCTCAACCTCCCGGATTTGAAAACATTGATTATCCTGATTATGATTATAAACTTAAGCGTGCCTTGTATGGTTTAAAACAAGCTCCTAGAGCTTGGTACGAGCGACTTAGCAATTTTCTAATTAATCAAGGTTTCTCAAAAGGGAAAGTTTATACTACCCTATTCATTAAGAGACATGAAAAGCATTCAATATTAGTTCAAGTGTATGTGGATGATATTATCTTTGGTTCTACTAACATGACTCTTGTAAAGGAGTTTTCTAAGCTTATGCAGGGAGAATTTGAAATGAGCATGATGGGTGAATTAAACTACTTCCTTGGACTTCAAATAAAGCAACTAAAAGAAGGAACGTTTATGAGTCAAACCAAGTATTGTCAAGAACTCATCAAACGGTTTGATATGGCAAAGTCCAAGGCCATTGACACTCCTATGCCTACCGCTGTAAATCTTGATCGGGATGAACATGGTAAGCCGGTTGATGTAAAAAGGTATAGAGGTATGATCGGTTCCCTAATTTACCTTACCGTTTCCCGTCCCGATATTATGTTTAGTGTATGCATGTGTGCAAGATATCAATCATGTCCCAAGGAGTCTCATTTAAAAGTCGTTAAGCGCATACTTAGGTATCTTGTAGGTATAACTAAGCATGGCTTATGGTTCTCCAAAGGTAGTGATTGCTCTTTGGTTGGATATTCCGATTCCGACTTTGTCGGGTGCAAATTGGATAGGAAAAGCACTAGTGGAACATGTCACTTCTTTTCAAAATCCTTGGTTAGTTGGCATAGCAAGAAATAAGTGTCCGTTGCTTTGTCAACCGCCGAGGCGGAATATGTGGCGGCAGGTAATTGTTGTGCTCAAATACTTTGACTCAAGCAACAATTACTTGACTTCAATGTCAAGCTTGATCATATTCCTATCTTTTGTGATAACACAAGTGCTATCAATCTAACCAAAAATCCGGTCTTACACACTCGCACTAAACACATAGAAATACGACATCATTTCCTTAGGGATCATGTTGAGAAGGGTGATGTAGTGTTTGAGCATGTTGATAGCAAAAATCAACTTGCCGACATCTTTACAAAACCACTAGCTACCGAGCCCTTCTTTCACATCTGTAGGGAACTTGGCGTCCTTGATATATCAGATAGGTTGCAACTATGAGTAGTTGCATATGCTTTATTTATTATCTATGCTCTCACAATGTTTGAAGTGTTCATTAAAGGATATGTGAAGGCTTGTTTCTCATCTCCCTTGTGTAAAGGTAATATCGTTTCAACCTTCAAATTCACCTCATGGAAATGTATCACTATGGTAAAGTTGAAATGTGTTCATCAATATGTTTATTCTATGCAAGATTTGGTCATAACATGCATACATTAATTGCATTCACCATTTCAATATTGTCATGAACATTTTCTTGTATTTTGTGACTTCATCTTATTTTATGCTGGACTAAATTCTACCGTACTTTGTGTTTGTGTAAGGATTTGAATTGAGCTATGTGCTCATTATGCGTTTAGCTATTTATGTTATGTTGCCGTTTATTTTATCATTAAGCATTGTTTTATGTGAATGAGTGCTTTATGATTATGATTGCCAAAGGGCTTAGTAATGATCAAGATTGAGATATGGTATTCCGTCATATATGTATAATATTATCTGTCTCTTTTTTATGTTGTCAAAGGGGGAGAAAACCGAGTGAATCAACAAGCAATGGAAAACAAACGCCCCAAGAAAGGGGGAGCATACAGAAAGGGGGAGCATTCATTTCACACAAGCAACACAAGAAACACCTCGACTAAGATTCACAAATTTTGCTATCATCAAAAAGGGGGAGTACGTGAGGGCAACCTGAAGAGACTGTTTGGAATCTGAAGGTAGATAATGATTGAATATTTTTGATGCCCTGAAAATTTGCACTTACCTCGACCGGAAGTGATGCTGGAATTTGTCTTTGAATGTTGTCTGAGAAATGTTGTTAGCAGATCGAAACATCACCTGAGATGGGCTTCCAGATGCCACCTGGAAAATGTGTTGATGGTTTGTTCATCAGAATGAATCCATTAATTATATCTTGATGAAGGATTTGAAAACCTCTGCATTGACTGTTTCGGAACCGTCCGAGGTTACCACTTTAAGTCTTGGAGGCTGATCGTTACGGAACTGTCCAAAGTTTTTCCGCTTTAGATTTTGAAGGTTGGCCGTTGTGGAACCGTCTGAGGTATCAGCTTTAGATCTTTGGTGGTAGATCGTTCTGGAACCGTCTGAGGTATCAGCTTTAGATCTTTGATGGTAGATCATTAAGGAACCGTCTGAGGTATCAGCTTTAGATCTTTGATGGTAGATCATTAAGGAACCGTCCAAGGTATCGACTTAGATCTGTGTTGGTATGTTTTTGAGTTGATAGGTGATTTGGAAGGAGAGATCTCTTCAGAATGAATCTCCGGCTTGATTATATTTGAGAGGACCACTTGTCTGAATAGAGTTCAGGGGAACACTGCATGTGATTGAGAATATCTTTGCTGAAGCTATCCGTCCGCCTAAAAAAATCAAGTTAGTGACATGCAATGTTATGATGTATGTAATGTATGAGATTTTTGAACTAAAGGAGAAATATGCATGTTATGTATGCGTTTGTCATGAAACATTATATGATGTGTATGAATATGCGTATGATGTATGATGTATGATGTATGATGTATGATGTATGATGTATGATGTATGATGTATGACTTATGCAGTCTTGAGCGTATCAAGTTTCTGGTTGGGAAAATAAATCCCTGCTAGCCATTTGGAAATGAAGGCATTGTGATCGTTGATGATTTTTTTTGTCGTCTTGCTCGAGTACACTCGGCTGGGGGCCTTCTTTGAGGACCGGGGTGCTCTGTTGAAGGATCTTTGACTACCGCTTGGGGATGAAAGGTAATTTGAAAGTTCTGATTTTGATGCCCTTTAAAATGGGAATGAGGAAGATGCATAATCCTCCGATGCACTATTTGACCAAGTCCTGGTGTGGAGACCACACTTTCTGGGGATAGCACTCTTGAACAGCCCTGCTGGGGAATAAGATTTCTCGAATCACTTTGTTGGAGAGAAAAAATCTCATTGAGGAATTTGCTGAGAAATGCATTTCTGTTGGGGATTTTTCTTCTGATGCTGGTTTCGGGATGATGTCCAAATGATTGGGACATTACCTGAATGCTATTCCTGTTTTTCCTGTAAACATCAATCATATTCAAATGCACATGTTCATTCAAAATTATCGTTGGGACGTTTACGTACTCAAAACAGAAAAAGTGAAAATGTTGATTTTGAGCATGAGCTGCATTGATTTTGAAAAAGAGCCATAATAGGCTGATTGGTACAAGGAGACAAAAATCCTAGTAGTAGGAAATTGTCATAAAGCTTTGAAAAATATATAAAGAGAATAGCTATGTGAAAATAATCCAGTCAAGTTTCAATTCTGCTATTACCAATCTGTCTTCGAGCATCTCATCCCTCACTTGTTGGAAGAAAGTAATTGGACTGATCGGTGTCTTTGATGTGTTAAATCTTGAAGGTGAGTAGGTAAATAAACGGAACATAGTTGTACGCTTTATTCCCTAACTTTTGCCTAGGCTGCCTTTTCAGGTTTTCAGCCTACCGGGATAATTATTATTTTTTAGTCTCTAACTTTTGCTTGGATCGCCTTTTCAGGTTTTCAATCCACCGAGACGCTCATTTTTTGCCTAAGTTGCCCTTTTAGGTTTTCAACTTAGCGAGCTTTTCTTTAAGCGAAGTACTTTTTGACTATGTCCGCATTTACAGGGTGTGGGAAATCCTCGCCATCCATAGTGGTAAGCAACATGGCACCGCCGGAGAATATTTTCTTGATTACAAACGGTCCCTCATAAGTGGGAGTCCACTTGCCCCTGGGGTCACCTTGTGGTAGGATGATGCGTTTGACAACCAAACCACCGGTTTGGTATGCCTGACTTTTGACTTTCTTATTGAAGGTTTTGATCATACACTTTTGGTACAACTGACCATGACAAATAGCTGCGAGCCTCTTCTCATCAATCAAGTTTATCTGGTCCAACCGCGTCTGAATCCAATCGTCTTTGTCTAGATCAGCTTCTTTCATAATCCTTAGGGAAGGAATTTGAATTTCAATTGGAAGAACTGCCTCCATACCATAGACTAAGGAGAATGGAGTTGCCCCTGTTGAAGTACGCGCAGATGTGCGATAACCATGAAGAGCAAAAGGTAACAACCATGCCAATCTTTGTAGGTTACTGTCATCTTTTGTATGATTTTCTTGATGTTCTTGTTGGCAGCTTCCACCGCGCCGTTCATCTTTGGTCGATATGGAGAGGAATTATGATGTTTGATCTTGAATTGTGTGCAGAGTTCAGTAATCATTCTGTTGTTTAAATTTGTGCCATTGTCTGTGATTATCCTTTCAGGGATGCCATACCGACAAATGAGATTATGCTTGATAAACCTGGTCACAACATTCTTGGTGACAGAAGCAAATGAAGCTGCTTCTACCCATTTGGTGAAGTAATCGATAACGACTAGTATAAAACGATGTCCGTTAGAGGCAGTAGGCTTGATTTCTCCAATCATATCAATACCCCACATTGCAAAAGGCCAAGGAGCTGTCAGGACGTTTAACGGGACCGGAGGTACATGTACTTTGTCGGCATATATCTGGCATTTGTGACAGGTTCTGGAGTGATGATGGCAGTCTGTCTCCATGGTAGACTAGTAATAACCTGCTCTTAGGATCTTTCTAGCCATTGTATGTCCACTTGAATGAGTACCAAAGGCACCATCGTGTATGTCTTCCATAATCTGTTCCGCTACCTTCTTGTTTACACAACGAAGTAAAGTCGAGTCATGGTTGCGTTTGTATAGGGTTCCATTACTTAGAAAGAATTTGGCAGCAAATCTTCTTAGAAACTTTCTATCGTTAATGGATGCCCCTTCAGGGTACTCCTGAGCTTCGAGATATCTTTTTACTTCATGGAACCATGGTTTTTCTTCCGTTCCTTCGGCATTGATCTCATTGCAATAGGCTGGTTCATCCTGTCTGTAAATGGTGATCATCGGCGCCTCATTGTCCCACCTGACTTTGAACATGGATGACATGGTAGCTAGAGCATCAGCTAGTTGATTTTCTTCGCGCGGGATGTGTTCAAAAGTGATCTCTTCAAAGTAAGGAATCAAACTTAGCACATATTCTTTGTATGGAATTAGATTCGGGTGCTTCATGTCCCACTCCTCTTTGACTTGATAAATTACAAGCGCCGAGTCTCCGTAGACCTCCAGGAACTTGATTCTTAGATCGATTGCAGCTTTGAGACCCAGAATACATGCTTCGTACTCGGCTATATTGTTAGTGCAGTTGAAGCATAATCTGGCAGTGAATGGTGTATAATGATCGGAAAAATAGCAAGTGTACTATTTTTGCCTCTGTAGTAATAATAGGGGAAATTCCCCGAATGTCGATCTCAAGGACTGTGTAGGAAATACAGATTCGTAAAATATAATTCAATTGAACAAAAACTAATGTTTTGGTTTTGGGGAATTTAATCCTTGCAAAGAAAAATAATGAGAAAAATAAATTGAGTTTTGTTATCAAATATATGAGATGCTAGGGTGAGTGGCTAATTTGGCATGTAGTACTTCAGAATTAAGATCTCTTCAACAAGTTCATAACATTCAGTTACCACATCTTTAGGGTGTTTTCTCCTAAGTCCTTAGTGAAAAAACCTTTGGTCTTCCAACCCAAATCCTAAGTCCTTAGGAACCTAAATTGAAACCAAGCTTTTATATAATCAAGATTATATGATAATTATAGGGTATCCCTAGTCCTAGGTGATATCTACTATAATCAAATTATGCACAAACCCTAACAACTACAGTCCTGTATTTGTTAGCCATGGATTAATCCTTATTTGACCGATAAAGAAAACATGAAGAACATAGCATAATTTAACTGAATAATATAAACCAATGTATTGACGAAATCACAAATTCATCGTTATTACAAAACCAAATCAGGACCACCCCCCTAGCATTGGGGGGTTTAGCCTCTCATAATATTCAAGAAAGACAAAGTAAAGAATTTAGACATTACAAAGATAATTGGGAACTTTGATCTTCAATGGTGTCCACCGTTGAATCTCTCTGTCTCCGAAACCCTTGATGAAGCTATCTTCTCTCTTCTGTGATTTTCTATCGTATGATGCAAAAGTCCCAAAATAATTCTCTCAAACTCAACTAAATAGTTTAGGTACAAATCTCAGGCAAATGAAATGTCTAAAGTACCCTCAAGGTGGAGATTTAGTGAAAAAGCCCTAAAATTGGAAGTTTTCACGCTCACAGCAGCATTGGCCGTGCTTGGACGCACGGGCGGCCGTGCTGCTCTTTATTTTTATTTTTGCTCCCAGCCATCCTGACACGGGCCGTGCGTGGAAGCACGGGCGGCCGTGCGTGGTCCCTGGATTTTGTATGGAGAGTGCCATTCTCTTGACACGGGCCGTGCGTGGAAGCACGGGCGGCCGTGTTAGACCCCAGAACCTTGAATTTTCATCTTTCTTTTGCCTCTCCTTCCTTCATAGTTGCTTTGACACTTAAGATGACTTGTTCAAACCTGAAATCCGTACACAACTAACCAAACGGCATAAAAAGCATCTAAATAACTTAAATTAAAACATAATGCAAAGTAAACATAAAAACAATCAAACATGAAATAATTAAACAAAAACAATAAAACATTGATCAAAGTGTTACCGAATCAACAAATTTAGACCGAATCCATGATAGAAATTAGGTAGAAATGGTGACCGATCACAACCCCAAACTTATCTCATTGCTTGTCCTAAGCGATGCAAGAGACCAAACAGAGGTCACCCTGGATTTTTCTTTCCACAACACTGCCGATGTTATTCGCAACTTGCGTCTACCTTTCTATTAGAATCTCTGGCTTGCCGAACCAAACTTTCTACCACACTTCCACATCAGAGTACCTTTTTACCTGCAAGCTTTTTCACACTTCTCGCCAAATCTCTCAGGGTTAAAGTGTTTTGCACTCACAAAATAAAGGCATGCAATATCAACTCTTAATTTTGAATAAATTCTACCTACACTACACTAACAAAGTTCACACACTTTTCGAGGTCTTCTGGGTTGTAATGGGGTTTAGGTACGGTGGGATACACAAGGAAATGGATAAACAATTGGTTTTGGGTTCAACATTCATGTTGTGTTTCTCGTAATTGTCCTCAACTTGTTACATTGGGAATTTATTCGACTTAGACTCTTTTGCTTCACTCATTCTTCCGTGAGTGCTTAATGTAACTGAGTCTTTCATTCGGGCAAGTTTTTCTCTTTCTTTCTTTTTTTTTATGGGACATACATTCATATGTCTCAAAATTTTTATTTTCATTTTTTTTTACTTGCCCTCTTCTTTGATGATTACTACCCCAAACTTAGATTTTAGTACAACTCTGAAAACCACAACATTTATGCCGAGCAAGGGTTAGAAGTGTTTGGCTGCGGGTTACATATATGGTTATAACAAACAAAATGATATGGCTCAACTGGGGTAACAACGGATAAACATATAATTTCGATGGCTAGAAAGGCTCAGGTGGTAAAACAAACAAATGCCTCAGTGTGTGTCCTCATATTATGCTGTGTCAGTAGAACATACGCAAAATCAGAATGATAAAGTCATACCTGAATGAACTCTCATGATGATAATCTGTTGTGTTTGGCTTTTTTATAACCTCACCATGTTGGGTAAGCTTACAGGTTCCAAAGCACTCCTCGTGTCATGTGGCTTCTTTCCGGCGTAGGTACACCATACAATCCTCTTTGTCCAGTATCAGCAAGTTGCGTCCAACAGTTACTTTTCTTTCGGCTGCATCAACTTCCAGGGTGCCTCGGGGGAATAGGTTCAGGTTGCACCTTTCATCCACTAAATACCATTCATCATTCATTCGGCATCCATAAGTCGATCTATAACATAATGTCAACATAACACACAAACAAAAACAAAAATGGAAAACAATTAAAGGCAAATGAAAAGAACCCCTCCCACACTTGAACCAAACATTGTCCTCAATGTTTTAGAACAAGCCTTGGAGAGGTTACTTACAGAGGGTATTGCACTCCAATGATCACTTCCGAGCTTTCACTAGAGATGCCCTCTTTTATTTCCTAAAAATAAAATAAACAAACAGAGAAATAAATTATTAAAACTGTGGGTTGCCTCCCACGAAGCGCTTCGTTTAACGTCGCATGGCTCGACGGTCCATTACCCTTTATTATGGAGGGTATTTCCTTTTCCAAACTTTGTTGCTTGTTACATTCTCACCCAAGAACTCATGAAGATGATAAGCATGGACCACTTTTCTCTTCAACTCACTTCCCGCCTTCTTCTTGACTTCCTTAGCCTTCTTCGGACTTTTGATAGCTCCCTGAGTTGTTTCCACCCGAGAGGCTATGCTTGAGACTTTTTCTTGGAGCTATTCAGGCCTTTTGTCTTTTTTTTCACTTTCCGCCATATCCACAGAAGTTTGATCATTTACACCTGTCCTATGTTTCTTAACTCCTAACATCTTCAAGGTTACTTCTTCATCAAATGATTTTAGCGTTAGTGTCCCTTTTTCAATGTCAAAGTTGCAGCGGCCTGTCAACAAAAAGGGTCTCCCAAGAAGGATAGGTGTTTCTTCGTCTTCCGGAATGTCCATGATGTGGAAGTCAACAGGGAATACAAATTTGTCAACCTCCACTAGTACATCTTCAGCTACCCCATAAGATTTCTTGGTGGTGTGATCAGCGAACCTTAACTTTTTCTTACTTTCCTTAACCTCTCCCAATTCAAACTTTTTGAAAATAGATAGTGGCATTAAACTCACACTGGAACCAGAATCAATGAGTGCCTTTTTGAACATTCGATTCTTGATAGTGCATGGTATCGCCACATATCCAGGGTCTTTCCTCTTGGTTGGGATCTTCCTTACTGACGAGACTAAACCGCACTTCTCAGTTGCAATCTTTTGTTCTCCTTCCACTGATCTCTTCTTTGTCATTACCTCCTTCAAGAATTTCTTATACAATGGCATGTGCTCAAGTGCTTCGAAGAAGGGTAAATTCACCTCTAGCTTTTTGAACAATTCAGTAAATTTCTCAAAGTCTTTGTCTTTTGAATCCTTCTTTGTCACTCTGGAAGGGAAAGGTAGTTTGATCGCCTGTTCAGCCTTTTTCTTATTTTTTTCTTCAACTGGTTTAACCGGTGGTATCACAACTTCTGGCTCTTTTGGGTTTTCTCTTATTTCCAAATCCACCTCTATTACCATGGGGTCATCTATTTCCTCTTTTTCTTTTTCCGATTCTGCCACTTTCTTACTTCTTGTAGTAACAGCATTAATCTTCTCTTGATCTTTCGGATTTTTCACAGTTGCGCTCGGAAAGCTACCTTGTGCCTGTAGAGTGAGATGTTGTGCTATTTGACCCACTTGAACTTCTAGATTTTTGATCGAAGCTGTGGTGTTCCTTTGGTTGTTTCTGGTTTCTTCTTGAAACTGAGAGCATTGTCCAACCAGTCTCTCAATAGCTACTTCCCACTCTGCCTTCTGAGGATTTTGTTGTTGATCTTTCCAAGAAAAGTTGGGATGATTCTTCCACCCTGGATTATAGGTGTTAGAATACTGATTGTTTTGTCTTAGGAATTTGATTTCTTCAATCTGCTTGGGCGTAGCAACACAGTATACAGTTTGGTGAGGACCTTGGCAAATTTCACAACTTACAGGTTGAGCTTGTTGAACTTAAGCCACCTGTTGTGTACCTATGTTCATAGCCTTCAGTCTCTTTTCAACTTCTGCAGCTATAGCATCTTCAACCCGGATTTTTGAAGTTTCCAATTTAAGGTCAATGATTCCCTCTGGTTTGCTAGCACACCTGTCATACAACTCCAAATGTTCATTTGCAGCTATTGCTTCAATGATTTTGATGATGCCGGAGGCTGTTGTGAAATTTGTTGAGCCTCCAGCTGCTGTATCAATCAACTGCTTTGTTTTCATTCTGAGCCCATTGACAAATACTTGCATTTGTTCAGTCTTGTCCATATTATGAGTGGGACATGCTACTAGAATTCTTTTGAATCTTTTGTAGGCATCTCCTAAGGGTTCACCCTCTTTCTGCTTGAAGTTCAAGATATCATACCTCTTCCTTATAAATACAGATGCGGGAAAATACTCATTCAAGAAAGCCTTCTCCATCTCTTCCCATGATGTGATACTACCTGCTGGAAGAGAATAGAACCACTCTTCTGCTTCCTCGGCTAATGTGAACGGGAACATTCTCAGCTTCTTTGCCTCTTCCGTATGCCCTTCAATTTTTAGAGTTATACTCATGGTCAGAAATCTCTGTAGGTGCTTGTTTGCATCTTCATTAACCTTTCAGGTGAAAGGTTTTCGTTCCAGCTGATTTATTGTACTCGGATGCAATTGAAAATTTGCCGCATTTACCGGTTGATTGACAATTGTTAGTCTACCACCCGGCGTGTTCGTAGCACCATAGTCTCCGAGAAGCCTCTCAGGTGGCGGTGGATTCTCGCCCATAACTTCTTCTTCACTTTCAGAATCTGAACCAGAATGAACTGAAATAATCTCTTCTTCAGATTCCAGTTTTTCTCGACGAGCTTATCTACGCCTTGCGTGCAAGGTTCTTTCAATTTCTGCGTCAAAAAAAATTCAGCTGAGGCCTTACCTCGCATAAACAGATTAGACAATTATTAGAATAATACAAAAAATTAAAAAATGCAGAAAATAAAATTTTAGTTGCAGAGCAACAAAATTTCAATTGAACTTAAGTTAAAAATCTGTATTTTGGCAGTCCCCGGCAACGGCGCCAAAAACTTGATCGGAAAAATAGGAAGTGTACTATTTTTGCCTCTGTAGTAATAATAGGGGAAATTCCCCGAATGTCGATCTCAAGGACTGCGTAGGAAATACAGATTCGTAAAATATAATTCAATTGAACAAAAACTAATGTTTTGGTTTTGGGGAATTTAATCCTTGCAAAGAAAAATAATGAGAAAAATAAATTGAGTTTTGTTATCAAATATATGAGATGCTAGGGTGAGTGGCTAATTTGGCATGTAATACTTCAGAATTAAGATCTCTTCAACAAGTTCATAACATTCAGTTACCACATCTTTAGGGTGTTTTCTCCTAAGTCCTTAGTGAAAAAACCTTTGGTCTTCCAACCCAAATCCTAAGTCCTTAGGAACCTAAATTGAAACCAAGCTTTTATATAATCAAGATTATATGGTAATTATAGGGTATCCCTAGTCCTAGGTGATATCTACTATAATCAAATTATGCACAAACCCTAACAACTATAGTCCTGTATTTGTTAGCCATGGATTAATCCTTATTTGACCGATAAAGAAAACATGAAGAACATAGCATAATTTAACTGAATAATATAAACCAATGTATTGACGAAATCACAAATTCATCGTTATTACAAAACCAAATCAGGACCACCCCCCTAGCATTGGGGGGTTTAGCCTCTCATAATATTCAAGAAAGACAAAGTAAAGAATTTAGACATTACAAAGATAATTGGGAACTTTGATCTTCAATGGTGTCCACCGTTGAATCTCTCCGTCTCCGAAACCCTTGATGAAGCTATCTTCTCTCTTCTGTGATTTTCTATCGTATGATGCAAAAGTCCCAAAATAATTCTCTCAAACTCAACTAAATAGTTTAGGTACAAATCTCAGGCAAATGAAATGTCTAAAGTACCCTCAAGGTGGAGATTTAGTGAAAAATCCCTAAAATTGGAAGTTTTCACGCTCACAGCAGCACTGGCCGTGCTTGGACGCACGGGCGGCCGTGCTGCTCTTTATTTTTATTTTTGCTCCCAGCCATCCTGACACGGGCCGTGCGTGGTCCCTGGATTTTGTATGGAGAGTGCCATTCTCTTGACACGGGCCGTGCGTGGAAGCACGGGCGGCCGTGTTAGACCCCAGAACCTTGAATTTTCATCTTTCTTTTGCCTCTCCTTCCTTCATAGTTGCTTTGACACTTAAGATGACTTGTTCAAACCTGAAATTCGTACACAATAACCAAACGGCATAAAAAGCATCTAAATAACTTAAATTAAAACATAATGCAAAGTAAACATAAAAACAATCAAACATGAAATAATTAAACAAAAACAATAAAACATTGATCAAAGTGTTACCGAATCAACAAATTTAGACCGAATCCATGATAGAAATTAGGTAGAAATGGTGACCGATCATATAACCTCCTGCAGGGGAAATGATCACCGCTCCGATGCCATTGCCAAGTGCATTAGAAGCTCCATCAAAAACCATAGTCCATCGGGATCCTGGCTCGGGTCCTTCTTCCGGTCCTGGTTGTTCGTAGTCAGTAACTAGCATAATGTCTTCATCTGGGAAGTCAAAGTTCAATGCTTGATAATCATCCACTGCTTGATGATCCAGATGATCAGCTACCACACTCCCTTTGATTGCTTTTTGTGAAGTGTACTGGATGTCATACTCTGTTAAGATCATTTTCCATCTCGCTATTCTTCCAGAGAGAGCAGGTTTTTCGAACACATACTTGATAGGATCCATTTTGGATATCAGGAAAGTGGTGTGATTTAGCATATACTGTCTTAGTCGGCGAGCCGCCCATGCTAAGGCACAGCAAGTTTTCTCGAGCAGTGAGTATCTTGTTTCACAATCGGTAAACTTTTTGCTAAGATAGTAGATTGCATGCTCCTTTCGGCCGGACTCGTCATGTTGCCCCAGTACACACCCCATTGAATCTTCTAACACAGTTAGGTACATTATAAGAGGTCTTCCTTCCACAGGTGGTAACAAGATAGGCGGTTTCTGGAGATACTCTTTGATCTTATCAAAGGCTAACTGGCATTTGTCATTCCATCTTTCCACTTGATCTTTCTTCAACAGTTTGAAGATCGGCACACAAGTAGTAGTCATATGGGCAATAAATCTGGCAATGTAATTCAGACGTCCCAAGAATCCTCTGACTTGTTTCTCGGTACGGGGTATAGGCATTTCTTGAATGGCTTTGACCTTGGCAGGATCAACCTCAATACCTTTGCTGCTGACGATGAAACCTAAAAGTTTACCGGATCTTACTCCAAAGGTACACTTGTTCGGATTCAGTCGCAACCTGTATTTCTTGAGTCTATCAAACAACTTGTGTAGATGACCCAGATGTTCTTCTTCGGTGTTGGACTTTGCAATCATATCATCGACATACACCTCTATCTCCTGATGAATCATATCATGGAACAGAGCTACCATTGCACGCTGATATGTAGCTCCTGCATTCTTTAAACCAAAGGGCATTACTTTGTAACAAAAGGTTCCCCAGGGTGTTGTGAAGGTTGTTTTTTCCATGTCTTCGGGTGCCATCTTGATTTGATTGTACCCTGAGAATCCATCCATGAAGGAGAATACCTTGCATTGTGCGGTATTGTCAACTAGTACATCGATGTGAGGTAAAGGGAAATCATCTTTGGGACTTGCCCGATTCAGATCTCTATAGTCTACACACATTCTGACCTTCCCGTCTTTTTTAGGCACAGGCACTATGTTAGCTATCCAAGGAGGATAACTCACAACTTTCAGAAAGCCAGCATTGAATTGCTTCTCAACCTCGTCTTTGATCTTCTTTGACATATCGGGCCTTCTCCTCCGTAGTTTCTGCTTAACTGGAGTGCTACCTTCTTTGATCGGCAGGCGATGAACCACAATGTCTGTGTCAAGGCCAGACATATCTTCATAGGACCAAGCGAATATCTCAATGTCATCTTGTAACATTTGAATCAGTCTTTGCTTGACATTGTCTTCTAGATCAGCCCCTATCTTGACTTCTTTCTTTTCTTCGTCATTTCCCAAGTTGATAACCTCAATTGGTTCTTCATGCGGCTGTATAGTCTTTTCTTCTTGTTCTAGAAGCCTTGCAAGTTCTCTTGGTACTTCACAATCTTCCTCACTTTCGTCCTCAGTTTGGTAGATCGGATTTTCAAAGTCATGACGGACAATAGCAGAATCGTTATCAACAGGATCCGGAGTGAATGTGAATCTGCATTTATTTATGTGGGTGTGTGTAAGAACACATAGCTATTTGAAAAATGAATAAATCAAAGAAAGAAAAAGGATCACAAAATTTGAATATGCAAACGTCCCATGATTTTATTGAATGAACATGATCATGGTATGACAAACCCTTATAAAAAGGACCAGTGTGCTTCGGGCAAGGCACACGGCTTTCAAGTTCATGGTTCCATAGTACAGGAACCATTTTTATCTTTGAACAATATACACAACAAAAATAGGAAATTGCATTTACTCCTGATCAAAGGAGATCACATCCTCAGCTTCCCAGTTGTTCAATCCATTGTTGTGAGCAGGGAGTATCCAGCTGCTCCAGTTGCAGTCATCTTCCACAGCATTGATTTCTTTGGTGGGGAAATGAGCTGGTGATCTTTCAGGATAAGTAATATACTCTGCTGGATACGAGAGCCCAGGATGAGATATCTCTGTTGGCTGAGCGAGATACCCGATAAGATTGTCCCATCCATTTGGAATGATGTCTTCAAGAGAGACTTGTGCATTATAGGGAAAAGGGTATTGTGTCAGGAAATCATTCTCATTATCTGGTGTCTCCCCAACTTCTTCAAGAGCGTCAGGGTTTGTGAATGTCATATGTTCTTCGAAATGGTTGTCCCATCCAGTTGGGGTGATGTCTTCAATAGCAATCTGCGAGCTCAGGGGAGCAGAATACTTCACCATAAAGACATACTTGACACTTGGTTATCCTAGTGTATCCCAAACTTCTTTTGGACTAGGTGGGCCTTGGTATTTCTTAGTGATGGAACTTGTGAAACTTTTGCTATCTTCAAACTAATCACCCCATCCAGTTGGGGTAATGTCTTCCATAGCAATAAAAGAACTCTGAGGTGCAGTATACTTTACTAGAAAATCATACCTGCCGCTTGGTTCTCCCAAAGCATCCCAAACTTCCATGGAAATGGGTGGAGCTTCATTTGGATATGGCTGAATGATATGGTTCAAGAACACTCCATCGTCTTCAATAGCATTCACTCCTTGGCTGATGAAATGTGACATTAATCCTCCAAAACGAGGACTTTGATCGTTCTTCTGATTTCCATTAGCATAGCCCAGGCCTAGCGTATCGGACTTGTAAGGCACATCGAGGAGCTGTCCCCATACTGTGCATCCACCTTTTTTGATCACAACTTTGGCATCTTTGAGAGAAGCCATAGTTGTAGTTGGAGTAGCAGAAATATGTTTGGTAGTAGAGACATCTGGAGAGACCACCTCAAAAGATTGGCAGGGAGTTTCGATGAATTTGTCATCCAACTCAACATACTTGGAGTTGCTCAGGTGGCTAACCATATATTCCTCTTCGCCGTAAACTGTGACAATCTTTCCTTTTACTGGATACTTCAACTTCTTATGTAGAGTAGAAGTTACAGAATTCGCCCCATGTATCCAAGGGCGTCCTAGTAAACAGGAATATGCTGGGTGAATTTCCATTACGTAAAAGGTAGAATCAAAGATCTGAGAGCCCACTCTGATTGGGAGATTCACCTTTCCGTACACTGTTCTTGTTGACCCGTCGAAGGCTCTTACCACAACATCGCTTGGTTGTAACACAATTCCTTCGAAGTCAAGCTTTTCCAGTACTGTTTTTGGTAACACGTTCAAAGAGGAACCGTTATCTACCAGCACATGAGATAGAGTGGTGCCATTACATTCAATAGAGATGTGTAGGGCTTTATTGTGATTTTTTCCAGCAGGGGTTAGATCAACATTAGAAAAACCGAGACCATTATTCACTGTTAGATTGGCAACACAATTTTCAAATTGATCGACTGAAATCTCTTGTGGTACATGTGCAGCTTTCAGGAACTTCATCAGGGCTTTGGCATGAGCTTCTGAATACTTTAGCAGAGACAGCATTGAGATTTTTGAAGCAGTGTTCCCCAGTTGTTCGACAATATTGTAATCACTCTTGCAGATGATTTTCAATATTTCCTCCATTTCTTGCTTTGATGGATCCTTAATAGTGACTTCCACCGGTATTTGAACTGGTTCAACTTGTGGCTCTTTGCCTCGAGCGTTGATATCTTGATTAGGAACTGGGACCTGGACTGGAATAGTAGCAACATTTGGAGAAATTTCTGGTGAAAAGATCCTTCCACTTCTCGTAATCTTACTAGTACCCACAATATTATCAACAGTTGGAGTAGTAAAATTCACGGCCTCTTCAGTCAAGCTATCATGCTTAACTCCATGGACATAAACATTAGTGTCATAACTCCACGGGACAGCTTTATCTGAGGAATATGGGAATGGAGTTGGACTGGTAATGATGACAGATGCCACTTTGGGTGTAGCAGAAACTTTGAAAGGAATTTTGGTAGGGATTTTCAATGGTATGTTGGAAACCACTGAGACGTCCTCTATTCTCATCCCATTTGAAAAGACTTCGCATAGATCATCCATAGAAGGGAGCCTCTCAAACATAATGATACGGCGATCCATCCACTTTTGTATTCCCATTCTCAGATTTTCACAACCATTGGGTAGGTGTGCGCAATAAAAGCAATCAGGGTCACAACCTAGAAACTAACCAGCTTGGATTAGCTTTCTTTTGACTTCAAGGAGTGGAGTTGACAATTCTCTCACATCATAGATGTAAACAGTGTCTATGATAGCGTTAACGGTTTTGTCGTGCTTCGGCATAGGTGCAGTGACGACATTTGGAATCTCTGGAGGATCGAACTCAATTTCCCCAGCATATATCATGTCTTGTATTTTATTTTTCAGGGCCCACCAGTGATCTGCGTCATGTCCTGGACAGTTAGAATGGTACGCACATGTTACATCAGGGCGATAACTTGGAGAGGAAATGTTGACATTCTTTGGAGGATCTTTCAATGTGATCATATCTGCTTTTAACAAGTGCTGCAATGCTTGAGAGATTGGCATATTGATTCTGGTGAAATTTTTTCTTGGTGCATCTGGTCGACAAGTATATTTTAGCGGTTGATCTTTTTGAGGTGCAGATGCGGAGATCAGAACTGCCCCTACATATTGGTGCTGCTCATTTTTGCGACCTTTCTGACTGTGCATTGTATTGACTTCATTTCTCCCACTGATAGGCCTTTTGTAGTACCAGAGGAAGAGCCTATTTGAATTTTTCCATTTTGAATGCCGCTTTCGACACGCTCTCCAGTCAATATCAGGTCAGTGAAACCTGATGATGAGCTTCCCAGTAAATGACTATAGAAAGGGCCAGTTAAAGTGCCCATGAACATGTCGATTAGCTCGCGATCAGATAAGGGTGGTTGAACCCTTCCAGCCAGATCTCTCCACTTTTGTGCATATCCTTTAAAACTTTCTTTTGGTGCCATAGACATGCCCCGCAGTTGAGTACGGGTTGGTGCAAGGTCAGCATTGTATTGATACTGTTTGTAAAAAGCAGCAGCTAACTCTTCCCAGGTATGAACTTTTGTACTTTCCAGTTGGTAGTACCACTCGAGTTGTGTACCCGACAGACTTTCTTGGAAGAAATGAATCCACAATTTGTTATCTGTTGTATGGGGTAGTATCTTCCTTACATAGGATCTCAAATGTAGTTTTGGGCAAGAAACTCCATCATACTTTGCAAAGACAGGAACTTTGAACTTTGGAGGGATAACAATATCTGAGACGAGCCCCAGATCATTGAAATCTAAACCAGGTATTTTTTGTATCTCCATAGCTTTCATGCGTTCTTCCAACTACTGGTATTTGTCATCATCCTGTTCGTCTCCAGAATGATAATCTTCTTCATTAGAAGAGAGAGAGAGGGTTTGGCAGAACCCTGGTTGCTGTGATTGTCTCCTTGCTCACCATCACCGACTATTTCAGGGATCGGTGGCTTTTTGGACTTTTTAACTGGGATTTTGATCTTCCTTTTCAGGTGACTCAAGCCTACCGATCCTTTGGGCTTCTTTTTCTTCTTGATTATCAGGGATTTCAGTTCTTGTTGCCCCTTTTCTAGTTCCAGAATTGCTACCTGAACTTGGGCGTTCTGTGCTTCGAGATTCTTGATGCTTGTTTCGGATTCCATCTCTTCTAACTGAAATAAATAGCGAGGAGATGAGAAACCCATCATGTGAACCTGTTATGCAATGTTTATGAATGAAATGCATATGCAATGTTTTCAAGGATCTTGGAATTTAGATTTGATTAAATAAAGGAGAAACAAACATTTATTAGTTAAACAATTTATTTCTTTTTTTTTTCTTCTTTTTTTTTCTTTGCCTCTTTCGGGCTTACAAAACAGAAATAAAGAAAATGAAGGATCCCTTAGGTCTCCCATGGACGCTTTCTCTTTGCACCCAGGAATGTGTTGATCTGCTGTTCTTCTTGGAGTTGTCTGGTGAGCTCCAATACTTTCCTCTCATAGTCTTGACAGTGTGCTTTGAAGGTGTCTCTTTCCTCCTTTAGTTGAACCCAAGATTTCTGCAGCTCTTCCAGGTCAGTTGGCATAACCGGATGTAGAATAACTCGAGGTTCGTCTCCTTCAACTTCTGTCTCAATAGTCACAGGTAGAATAGCGGGATATGGCATGATGAACTTCGGAGCATGAGTACGCACCCATCTGAGGCAAGGTTCCATAGGAATAGAATTCCATTGCCCTAAAGTTTTGCTTTCTACTCTATATACACTGCCCCACGCATGTATAAACCTTCGTCGATGTCTGTGGGAATCATCCTCGTAATCAAACACAGTGCCACGGATGATCATGTCATGAGGACCGTTTCTTCGTGCATATCCGAATAGGCGTAAAGCTAAAGAGGGATTGTAAGTAATGCCTCCCTTGATGCCAAGGAGTGGCATATTAGGGTACTCTGCACAATGGTCAATGATAGTAATGTCTCTCTGAAAGAAGTTGTTCCACCGGATATCTGAATGAGACAAAGACATAATCCTGCGAGACCATTGCATCCTTTGTTCATTTCTCAACACTGATCGGGGAAAGTGTAATGTAAACCATCTAGCCAGTAGTGGTACACAGCACATAAGAGTTCCTCGTTTCTTCATGGTACGAGTGTGTAGAGAATGTAGAATGTCTCCCAGCAAGGTTGGTACCGGGTTACGGGTTAAGAAAAGGTTGATAATGTGCACACTTATGAACTGGTCGGGATTAGGGAATAAAACCAACCCATAGATCAAAAGAGCCACAACCTCCTCAAAAGCTGGGTAACTTTTGTTTTTTAGTAGTAATAGAGCCTTTTCCATTAAGAACTTAGCAAGCAAACCCTTGACTCCACTCTTTGTTTCCCAATTGGACTCGATTTCCGACTTTCGCAAATGTAAGGCAGCAACAATGATTTCAGGTTTTGGAATCCTTTCTAAACCAATGAAAGGTAATTGATCTCGAACAGGTAATCCAATTAGTTCAGAAAACTCTTCCAAGGTGGGTACTAACTGGTAATCAGGAAAGGTAAAACAATGATGTTCGAGATCAAAGAATTGGAACAGGACCCGTGTCATGTCTTCTTCAAATTTTGAGGTAACCAAATGGAGTAGGTGACCGTGCTTTTCGGTGAATTGAGCATTCCTGGGAAATTATGATATTAAGTCCTTTAGTTCAGATGGTACTGTTGAGATGTTGATTCGGATGTAATCTCTGGTAGCGGGAGCCATTACCTGCAATAACAGAACAAAGGTAAACTCTTTGATCCTTGAAATGATTAGTGAGAAAATGATATACTTATGATGCTTATGATGTCATGATGTCAAACATGTCGCAAACACAAACAAATCAAACAATAGCCTTAGGTTTAAAGGCTTGCATGGAGTTCATAGGTGATACCTTCCCCACTGAAGTTGAGTTGGTTAAAACCTGTCCTAGAATAGTATTCAGGTTCTATGATCCTTGGAGACAACATCTCAATACGGCGCTCGGACGGCCGATCAAAATATTCCTCGAGGATAACTAACTTCGATCAATTTCAATGCTAGCCACTTAATAGGCCACAAGTCAAGTTCAACTAAAGGCTCTAAGACAAATTAGTGTTTAATGACATTTCGGAAGCCTAACATACTCCTTGATCAATTTCAAGGTACATCAGTATAAACCAAAGTGTCGCACTAATGGTGACTACCAGATCAACCGTATCGGTACATGCCGTACAATTTCCTTGGTCTATTGTCACATACTTAAGGTATCTCGAGATTCGGGTTAGAATCTTTCACACAAGAAAAATACCCAAACAAACCTTTGAAAAATAGAGCAATCAAGTCAAGTAATTGAAAACATCGAAGTGATCTATACTCTAAGGTAACCCCTTTTTGAAAACATTTTGTTTTTAGAAAGTAATTATCCCCAGTAGAGTCACCAGTTCTGTCGCCCTTGGTTTTTTACCGTACCTCTCGTGGAGAGATACACGAACTGACTCTTCTCTTTTTGCTTTTGTGTTTTTGAAAATCAGAGAGTCGCCACCGACTTTTATTTTATCCAATTAAGGAAAGGTTTATAAAAGAAACAGAAAAAATACCTTTAAGAGATTCTGGGTAAGGGGGTAGGTTATACAAAGGGAAGGTGTTAGCAACCTTTGTATCCATGGTTATCCATGGGCTCTTAATTTGCTTAGCTCACTTGTTTTGAATCACTTTTCTCTTGCCTTGACATGCTTGTATGTGGTTTCAAATACTTTAGTAAATTGACTTTGTAATGATCCTTGTGCGGATGTATACAAAGTGTTTATTCTTTCGAAAGATGTTTTGAAAAAAAGAACGTTAACTTCGTAATGATCCTTGTTTGGATATATACCAAGTATTGTCTTTCTTTGAAAGTTTTATTTTGAAAAAACAACGGTATATTAGACATTTGTTTGTTTTTGATTTGAGCAAGCAAATTAGGAGGTCTACCCTAAGTTATAAGGTCTTTTCCTATTTCCTTTAGAAAATTCTCCTTTCACCGGATGTAAACGAAAGTTCAATTTTGCATTTGAAACAGTAGAATTTGATTTTGATTTTGAAAAGAGTAAAAGAGGGATTACCCTAAGAGGTGCAAGTGTGATTGTGTTTTGATTCAGATATTTTATCTTTGGAGTTAGTGACCTAACGCTTCAGTTTTTTATTCTTGACATACACGCGATTTTATATGTACTGGAAATTAAAATGCGGGAATGTAAAATGCGGAAAGTAAATCTACGCTATTACATCGATTGTGCGGGAAATGTAAACTACGCTATTTACATGAATTTGACAACCTATACACTTGATCTAGGAATTTAAATTGCAAAAAAATAAAAGAAATATTTTTTGGATTTTTTGTATGATTGATTTTAATTAGAATTAATGCATGATTAATTTAATTAAAATGAGAAAAAGATGGAAATAAAATTTAAACCTAAAAATTAAGTTTAAAATATGTTCAAATTGATTGTCAATTAATTTTTAAAACAAAACTAATTTTTTTTTGGAATTTTGAAGTTGATTTTGAAATTTTTAAGTTAAATAATACATAATTATGCAAATAATTACATAAATAATTAAAACTTAAAGAGAAAATTATCCTAAATATGTACAAAATTAGTCTATAATATATAAACTAAATTTAATATAAAGAACAATTTTTTTTTTGGATTTTTTGATTGGTTGAAATAATTAAAAAGCAAATATATAAATATATACTAATTAATTAAGCAAAATATTTTAATTATTAAGAAAAATAAAATATATTTATGTCAAAAAATAATAGATTAAATTATAAACCTAAAAATAATTTTGTTATATTTTTTTGATTTTTTAAACTATTTTAAATTAATTTTGTAAATAAAATAAAATAGAAAATATATAAAACAATGATCATGTGTGGCAAACCCCTAGGGTCTATGGTGAACCTGCAAGACAAGGAGCGTTAGATGAGAGGATTAAAATGATATGATGGACATGGACACGTGGCGCATGGTAACAGTTTAGTCAGCGAAACACCAGATCCAAGAATAAGACAAAATGCGCGTTTTTTTAAACTGGCCAGTCAGATGGTGCCACGCCTTCGTCTTCAACCTCCAACCAATACCTTTAACAGCGTTTTTTGCCTAGAAGCGATGTAATAGATGAAACTCATCCCTGCAAAATAGCGAATAGATGTAAACATGCATAGAAATTTTTCGCGACATGTCCATTTGATTCGTCATGATTTACTGAGTTCAACCATGCCTTTAATTTGGCCTAATTTTGCCTCTAACGAAAAGCCCTAAAATAGAGTTCAAGAACCCTAGAATGGTATCTTCGTGGATACGTGTTCAAACTTCAATTAACCATCCAGAAATGATCAGAACAATGAACTAAATTCAAATATATGATTACATCTTGTTAAAAATGCTTGAATGATTAGGTATGAAGTGATTTAGGTTTGGACAAACCGTGAGCTATAGTGCTCGATTCTTTGAGTTTCAAAGCTTGAAACTGATTGGAATAAATTCAGTGATGCTTAGGGATGATGTTTGAGTGTTTAGTTTGAATTAAAAATGGCTTAAACTGAAAATTCGAATTTCAAGTTTCTTTGAAAATTTCAAATGTGTTACAAGTATGTTACAAGCATAGGTTTTGTTCTGATTTCGTCTCTCCTGATTGATGAAGTGTTATACTTCATTTATAGGCAAGGAAGCACTTAGAAACTAAGCTAAGAAGCAATAAGTGCTTTGTTGAATTTTTGAATATTATAACATATGTAGCTTTGAATTCAAGCAACCATGGCTTGATTTTTCCACTCTCTTCTGCTGTACTAGCTCCTTGTGGCAGAGTTTTGAATGTCTCTTGATGACCTTGGCTTAAGATTCAAGCCACATGACATTATCCTTCCATTTCTTTTTTCAATTTAATCTTAAATGTAATAAAATTAAGCAAAAAAAAAAGAAATAAAATGTTATGGGCCTTAGGTTGATCATGGGAGGCCCTTAGCATTGTTAGAAACATGTTTGGATCATGGAAATTGGGTCTCCTTTGGAAGAAAAACATTTTTGATCAATGTTGATTTCATGCATTTTCCCAAAAAATGGCCAGCTTCAACAAGGCATAAATCCCTCAATTTTTATCATATGAAGGAGTTCCTTAGCATTGTTAGAAACATGTTTGGATCATGAAAATTGGGTCTCCTTTGGAAGAAAAACATTTTTGATCAATGTTGATTTCATGCATTTTCCCAAAAAATGGCCAACTTCAACAAGGCATAAATCCCTCAATTTTTATCATATGAAGGAGTTCTTGTACTTTTTGGAAACCTCAAGATGTCCTCTACAATCCACTTTGGAAACTTTCTTCAATTTGGAGAAGTTATCTTGATGTTATGGCCTTTGACAAAAAACCACTTTTTGTTGACTTTGAAAATGACCTGTAATGTCTTGGTTCATATTTTCCAAATGGTGAATCTAATGACCATGGGACCAATTGCATTTGAAAGATAATTGAATTTCCTTAAAAGTGAGCTTTGGTTTGAATTTTTTGGATGAAGGATGAGAGAGTTATGACTAGTCAAAGTTCAGTTGTCTTTTTAGGAGAAAACCCTAATTTTGAAACTTAGGG
This sequence comes from Vicia villosa, assembly GCF_029867415.1. NCBI lineage: Eukaryota > Viridiplantae > Streptophyta > Magnoliopsida > Fabales > Fabaceae > Vicia > Vicia villosa. The sequence continues at coordinate 5,724,384 of NC_081186.1, forward strand.
TTTTGTTGATTTTTGATCTTTCCTTGATGAATTATGATCAACCAATGATGAAATGATGAATCTTTTGACAAAATATGGATGTTGACAAAAAATTTCATTTTTGACTGTCTGTTGACTTTTTGGTCTAACGGGTCGTCTGTTGACTGTTTGAGCTGCTGACTGTGCGTCTGAGTGAATTGAAGTTTGAAAATTTGTATGGTGGTACTTTGAGATATATGGAGGTCCATGAAATTCATTTGAGGTCTCAAAAACTTGTTCTCCTGAAAAAAAAACAAGAAACCCTAGTCAGGGACTGTTTGTGTAGGAGACAGTTAAGCGTACCTGATTTTTGTGTAGTACTGAGTCTCTGCTAGTCATGTGATATTCAAAAGACTTCTAGAACAAAAATCTTGGAATTTTTTAAAATGCAAAAGTTTGATTTGATTGATGGTACAAAACACAGGGAATTGCACTGTCAGCGGGTTTGACTATCAACTGACTGTTCAGGTATTAATATAGCAGTTAAAGTGAAAATTCAATAGTCAAAGTTAATTTTTTTCTTTTTTTTTTTGTTATGTTAATGGTGAAAATTTATTTACATGAGTTGTTAGAAAAACGCAGACATAATAAATAAATAATATATACTGTATGCGAGCAAAATTACCGATAATAACCCTGAAAAACATTTAATGCACAGAAAAATAAATATTTAACTAGCACAAAACACACAAAATATTATCTTAATAATTAAACAACAGTACGATAGATAGTACGACATTTAATACTGACAGTACAAATATTACATAATTTAATGAACAGTACGACGAGTAAACGGTACGTTATCAAAAAATAAAAGATACGATAAACTTTAAGAATGACGATTAATAACCAATGCTACAAATAATAACATATAGATGATTGGGAGTGTAAACAACCCAGGTCCACATTTTTCAGGGCTATGCACAGAAGAAGGACATGATTACCACCACGACGGTGATGACCATAAGAAAACACGTTTCCATCCGCTTCGCCATTTTTTGCCGGGGAAGAAGAGAGAATGAATATGAAGTAAAAATTTGAGAGATGATTTTGAATTTGATGTGAGATTTTATGGAAAAAATGAGAGGTATTTAAAGAATGAAAGGAAGGATAGAGACGTTGGGGGAATGAAGTAATTCCGTACAAAAAAGGAAAATTTAAGTGGTAGTAGGATTTGAAAGAAAGTGTATGGTAGGTTTGGAAAAAAGAGATGTATAGAATAAAGTTAGGATTTGATTTTGAAAGAAAGAGATTTGAAAAGAAATGAAAAGATTTTTGAAAATAATAGAATATAGTACAAAAATTAGTGGGAAACAAAATTTAATAATAATTTACTTGTTACCAGTACAGTCTGAATCCCCGGACTCTGCGCCTGCAAAAAGGTTAATTCTGTACTAATCGTGTTAGTACTATTTATCTGTAAATAAATCTCAAATAAATAGCGCGTGTGAAGTAATAAACAGTACTTGGCGTTTGTGTAAGAATAAATTCAACAGCGACCCAAAATACCGTATAAGAAAAATTGTAAAAACCAAGTATTCATAAATCAGGATATTTATGGAATAAAAATCCAAGATTATGAAACTCCCAATTTTTAGACAGAAGTCTGTTGCCTTCTTTTTTTGAAAAAAGATGCGGGCAAATTTTGGGGTATAACACCTACACTTCCTTTACCAAGTATAGCTCCCCGATTGTTGTCTCCATAGGTGACATACCCCTTTTTCTTTGTGTGGAACTCAATAAAGAGTGATATGTCTCCCGTCATGTGTCTTGAACATCCGCTATCAAGGAACCACAACCTTTCGGCAATGTCAAGACACTTTTCCTGCAAAATTAATTTAGAGTGGAAGGTCCCCAATCTTCATTGGGTCTTAGGTGGTGAGTACATAAACTGTTGCACTTAGGCAACCATTGAAATACTCCTTTAGGAACTAAAATCCTCCTAAATTTTCATTTTTCAATGGTATGTCCCTTTTTGCAACAATAGTGACAAGTAATATGATGAGAGTATGCTATTTTTCTAGTTGATACTTTTGGTACAAAAGTGTATTTACTATATAGAGGAGTATACGATCTTTTGAACTTATTTGGATCGACCGCAAAGGTCACTTTTGGTTGTAGAGTCTTATCTAATTTGGCCTTTAGGTCTCTCACTTCTTTTTGCCAAATATGACATGTCTCACAACCAAACCATGATGTAGGATCTTCCTCAATTTTGTCCTTTTGAATATCTAGCATAGATTGTTTCAAAGCTTCCATGTCCTTTTCGGTCTTCTCAACTTTTGATTCAAGATATGAAAAAAAATTATTATTTGAGGCCAAAAGTTTGAAAGCTTCAATTGCATCTCTATGTAGTTCTTCAAAGGCTAATTTTAATTGAGCATAGGATACCTTATCTACAAGTTCAGGTTTAAGATGACTTACACGTTTCTTTTTCTCGTGTTGATGAGCCGTAAGACATAAGTTTGCCGATTCTTCTTCATCGCTTGATGAGTCTTCACTTGAGGAATCACTTTCCCATGCTATATAAGCTTTTCTAGACTTGTTGTAACTTTTGCTTTGATTCTTGTCTTTCTCCTTCTTGAGATATGGACAATCCGGTTTGTAATGACCATCTTTGCCGCAATTGAAACAAGGATCTTTGGTTTTTCCTTTTTTATTCTCATCTTGTTTGAACTTGTCGAATTGTTTCTTATGATTAATCAAGCTTTTGCCGGAGTATTTTGCTCTATTTTTCTTTATGTACTTGTTGTATCTTCGCACGAACAGTCTCATTTCCTCATCATCCGAATCTTCATCATCACTAGTATCCCTATCCTCTAGCTCTTGCTTTGAGGTCTTGGAGCTTGAAGCTTTTAGAGCTATTTACTTCTTCTCTACCTCTTTCTCCATGTTCTTATCTTTCTTTGCCCTTTTCTCATGCATGTCAAGGCATTTAAGATGTTGTTCATGTTCTTCTAGTTTACCAAAGAGAGTGGTGATGTCTAAGGTATTTAGATTATTTGCTTCCTTTATTGCCGTAACCTTGGGTTGCCATTCCCTGTTCAAACATCTCAAGATTTTGTTAGTAGCAACTGCATTGGAAACAGGTCTATCAAGAGAATTTAAACGATTTTTCAAATGTACGAATCTCTTTTGCATGTTTTTGATGGATTCACCATCTTCCATGTGAAAGAGTTTGAACTCTTGAGTTAACGCATTGATTCTAGCTAGTTTGACATCATCCGTTCCCTCATGAGCAACTTGCAATGTGTCCCACATAGCTTTAGCGGATCTACAATGTGAAACGCGATAGTATTCATCAACTCCTAGAGCTGAGATTAGAATGTTTCTCGCTTTCCAATCGTATCCATATCTCTTTTCATCTTAAGCATCCCAAGTATTTTCTAGTTTTGGAACAACGGCACCAGCTGCATTTGTCATGGTGATCTGAAAGGGACCATTGACAATTGCTGTCCAGATGTTCCTATTAATGGCATTGATATGAACGCACATACAATCCTTCCAATAGCCATAGTTTTCACCGTTGAAAACTGGAGCTCTATTGTGAGCCCCTTTAGGTCTGGAAGCCATCTTTCCAATAAGTGTTTCACGTAGCACGGAATAAACCAGAGCTCTTGATGCCACTTGTTAGATGCTAGGCTAAAGGATCTAGAGGGGGGTGAATAGATCTCTCAGAGTTTTTCGGAATTATTTCAACCTTAAGCGAAAGCGGTTCAGGATCGACTTGCGTCTATTCCGGACCGCTATTGAAAAGGTTGTATATGTGATAAAACCACAAGATAATTGGGATTAACAATGAAAGGATAGATTATAGAATCAATTCGTTGCTCTAATGAAAAACGATTAACTTCTGATTTGATAAACTTTGTTTGCAATGCTTTTGATAATGGATGAAGCAAAAGCACAAACACTTGGTGATAATGTCCAAATTGATTGTGATTCAATATGTGGTGAATTGTGATGTTCACGAAGGTTCTTAATACACAATTTTAACACTTGAATCGTTGATCAATTTGCAATTATAACCAAGTACGAACAGAACGTAAATGAAAAGACAAAAGCAATAACAACACGATATTTGTTCAGGCAGTTCGTCGATCGTCCTCGCTACGACTACATCTGCCCCCAATTCCAAACGGGAATTGGGATGTCTTTCATTATTATTGAAAACAGTTTATACAAAGAAGATAACAAAGTGATAAACGATAAACCAATTATGTTGAACCTTTGAATCTTCTTCCCCCTTAATCTTGAGCCAGATCAAGGTCTTCCAAGAGCTTCACTTTGATTTCCTTGCTGCAGTGTATTGAATTCCTTGAACCCTTGTTCTTTAATCTTCACACTCAGCTGAATCTTTGATAAAGCCTCTTGATAAAACCCCCAAAATTCACCAATCTTGGAGGACAAAATCCGCAGATTTTATTCACCAAAACCCCCACAAATATTCACCCACTTGGAATCTTCAATTCCGTTCCATGGATGTTATCGATCTTGAACGCAAACCCTCAACGCAAAAATGATTGTGTGTAGTTGTGTTGGAGTTGTGTCGATGATCGAAGATGAGAAACCTTTGTGTATCTTTCAGTTGTTGGTGTTGGTCCTCAATAATTGACAGCAAACAATATATATGGGAGCTGGTGTGTTGATGCAGAGCAAACATACAATTTTGGCATTTTTGTGAAGGTAGGTTGACCTGTTTCATTGATTAGGTCGACCTAACAGAAGCAGATTTAGTTGAGTTGAAATTGTACCCAGTTAGGTTGACCTGTTGAAGGTTTAGGTCGACCTAAAGTCAGTTGTTGCCAGTTAGGTTGACCTGTTGAAGGTTTAGGTCGACCTAAAGTCAGTTGAAATGCATTCTTGGGACTTTTCTTCAGTTTTGGCCGACCTAGGAGTGTGGGTAGGTTGACCTAACAGTGACATATGTAAATTCCTTCAATTTAGGTCGACCTAGGAATGTGAGTGGGTCGACCTAACAGTGGCATGTCTGTATCTTCTTTGTTTGCCTTAATTTGAGTCGACCAAATGATGCACTGGGTCGGCCTAGTTGATGCAAAACAATATGTTGAGTAATTTGAGCTTTATAGGTTGACCTTGATACAGGGTAGGTCGACCTACATTGTCTTAGATAGCCAAAACTTGATTTTCCTTGAGTCATCCACTTGTGCTTTTGTGTTTGCTCACTTATGATATTTGCCATGAATCGAAAACTCCTTGGTGAGTATAGGCTTGTACTTACACTGAATCTCCAGCCGGTGCGCCTGAAAAACAGAAGTTGCAAATTTCTCCTGAAGTTCAGCAAGAGGGGAGAGAGTCTGGGTCTCCTGAGAATTTTTTGTTGCCCCCTTGCACTCTTCATCGTGGGCTCTTTACGGGGAAGAATTCTCTTTCTCTTCACAGAGAGGAGGCCGGGCACATCCTGGGCACGATCGAGAGACCCGGGAGGAAGAGATTGCTCAGGACGCTGAAGATACAATGCGGATCCTGGCGGCTAGGATTTCCCTCAATAGTACGGGAGCTTGTCCGAAGGCTGATTTTGATCGTCTAAGAGCCAAGCATGTGTCTCTTGGACATAAATATGATAAACTTGACCAGGACTTTGATCATTATAAGAGAAAATATGAAGTTCAAGTTGGCTTGGTCGAGGAGATGATTGGCAAGAACAAGGAGCTAGAGGACCTGAAGAAGAAGCGTGATGAGTAGGCCGTGAGGATCAAGGAGCTGGAAGATATTGCTCGTCCTGTTGAGGAGGAGACCAAAGATGAAAAATATTTGAAGACAGGAGAATATTTGGCCGCGAAGATAAGGGAGATAAAGCAAGATTGCATGGCTCCCTGGACGCTGGTTTCTCGTTGGTCGTCGAGCAAATAAGGGTCGTCAATCCTCAAGTTGAGTTGGTCATCGAAGGAATCAACCCCAATTACAAAGTGGTTGAGGGTGAGATTGTGTTTCTTGAAGGGCTCAAGGACGAGGAGGAAGAAGAGGAGGAAGTTGAAGACGCTTGAAAGGATAGCTTGATGTTGATCGGCCTGCGGGCCAAGTTTGTTTTTCTTGTTTTTGTTTAAGACTTAGGGCTATTCCCGTCTTTGAATGTTGGGGTAGGGGCCTGCGTGGCCGTAATCTTGTTATATTTGAATATTGCCGATGTTTTCGTTCGGTCTTTTAATGCATTTTGTTATATGCCTCTGAAAATTAGAAGTGTTTTCTGAATCTTGCATATTTATTATGTATGCTGAATTTTGCATATTTATTGACGACCGACTGTGTGGAGAACAGGCCGGCAAAACAGAGCGGGTCTGGATTAAAAACGAGTACGAGGCCGCAGGTGGGGCCAAGTGCTCGTGGCGTGTGTCATACCCCAAATTTGTCCTACCCTACTCATATGGCTTATGGTTCATGTACATACATCACTTAGGTCATAACTCACATTCATGCAGTCGTATCATTGGTACTATTCAAAAGGCTAGCAAAGAAAGAGCTCTATTGCAAAGAAGTTTGATCGGAGAACAAGGAAGACTGAGGTATAATCATGTGGCTCTATGTTCATTGAAGTCCTCCTAGATTGGGGTGTCTCTCTGCTTCGAATCAGGACATTGATTGAAGAGTGCAAGCTTGCAAATCATCTGGTTCGTTAAATCAGGGTTTCTTTGACCAAAGTCAACCAGTTGACTTTCTGGTCAACATTTAATCGGGAATGGCTCCTATGTGTGGAAAACTTCTCATGCTGACCTTGTGGAGGGGTTTGTTTGACTGGATTCGATTGGAAGAGGTTTAATCGGGAATTTCATCAATAGTCGGAAAAATCGGAACAGTTGACTTTTGGGTCAGAATCAGAGGAATTATTCAAATATTGACTTTTGGTGGAAAATCGGGCAAGAAAAGTCAAAGAATGGATAAAATCGGGAGTTTGACAAAAAGCTGCCAAAAATAGAAAAAATGACAAAAAAGGCAATTTTCAACACTTAGAAAATTTTTGGGTGTTCCGAATCTTGTTGGGCAGTCCACTTCAGCACTGAATTACACGTGGCAAACGGCATTTTTCGGAGAAATTTCCAACATCAAAGTTCTTCCTCTCATGGAGGAGAACAACTTTGTAGTTGGACACTTTTTTATTTGAAGCTTGTATGAAGAGTTGAAGTGGTGTGGAGTTTCTGAAAACTCATTTAAATCAAGGCACAATCCAGGTCACAAGGCAGGTCATGACCCGGCATTTTAACAAACACATGGCGTGCCAAATCTCCAGCCATTTTTAGAGCTCTACAGAAGTGCTATGAATGCAAACTTGGTATCAATCTCTTCCTTGCCATCTCCTCTATCCATTGAAACAAGAATTGGGACAATTGGACAAATATTGAGTGAGATAAAAGCCTTCAAAGTGGTGCCCCAACCCTGACCAAACTCTGCAGACAGCCATGACACAGAATTCTGGGCACGCAACGCATTTTAGCAAACACGTGGCGGGCCAAATGTCAAGGCCTCTTTCTCCCTCCACAAGTCTCTATCTTAAACAAGCCCAGTTCTAAACTATTCTTTGCCATGTCCTCTATCCAATGAGACCAGTATCACTGATTTTGGACATGTATTGATCGAGATAGAGAGGCTCAAAGTACCACCCTCGCAGAGTCACAATTTGGCCATACGCACGGGACTGCATGCTGCTGGGCGTGTGCAGTGATGGTTGCATGAGTTCAAGGCCATTTTTCTCATATTTCTAAGCCTTATCCTGAGATATTTTCAACACCAATCTTTTTCTATCCCATGCCCTCTTTGATATGACACCATTCTTGCATCATTTGACCACCCATGGCTTGAGATATAAGTGTCTAAAGTGAGCACCATAGCATGAAGAAAAAGAGCAATTGCAACATACAACACAAGTTAGAGTCCCACATTGAAAAAATGAAAAAAGGTGATGGTGCAAGTCCCACATTGGAGAAATGGAAAAGGTGTGTTGCAAACTACATTTTTCAAGTCCCACATTCAAGAATCCAAATCACAATCCAATCATTGGCAATATAAATAGAAGCACATACATTCACATAAGAGGAGAAAAAAAAGAGAGGAACAACTTGAGTCTCCCTTGCTTAAGGGTGCCACTTGAAACGTTCAAACTCTCTCTCTCCCTCTATCTCTCTCTCACCCCCTCTCTCTCTCTCTCCCCCTTCTCTCTCTCTCTACTCTCTCTCTCCTCCCTCACCAAACTAGGTAATAAAAATAGTTTTTTTTCATTCTCTTTGATTGATTAATTGTTTTTTTCTTTTAGATAAAAAACAACAAAAATAATTTTCCTACCAACTAGTTTTTTTTAAATTTCTTTTAAGTGACTTTTAATTAGCATTTTTGTAGAATTTTAATAAATAGTTTTTCATACAAAAAAAAAACCATAAATAGATAATAGTCTTCTTTATTAATTCAAATTAATTTCTCTATTAAATAAAAAATGAAATTGTTTGTGATTAATTTCCTTTATAGTTTGTGTGATTTTCTAATAGTTTTGTGAATATTTTCCATTGTGAAATGTCCAAAATGCCCTTGGTCCTTGATGTTGGTTTTAATCCATTTAATTGCTTTTTCCTCCCTATTTTTCTTTTAGAATATCCACAACATAGATTTAGAAATTAGAACTAGTTCCCTATTTTCATTTCTTTTTTCTTTTACAACCATAAAACATTAATAAATACTTGAATAAAAATCCCCATAAAAAATACAAAGAAAACACTTAAAACATTAATAATCAAAGTGAAAATTCTTAAAAAAGGAATGGAACCTTGAAACATCCCTTGCTTAAGGGAATGTTCGAGTGCTTGGATCTCCCTTGCTTAAGGGTCCCATTCAGGCGTAAGTTCCCAACTTCAAAAAAACACAAACCAAAGAGTAACTCGAGTTTCCCTTGCTTAAGGGATTTCCTCGAAACGCTCAAACTCTCTTCTCTATCTCGCCTCCGAGGCATTCTTTAATCGGACATGTTATTTCCGCTCCATTCCCAGCTTAAGACTCCAGAGGTCGAGCAGCGGAGTGCGAATGTAACTTCGTCCACTAAAAAGCACAAAAACAAACAGAAACATATGAGCCGAACTACGGCGCTCTGATTCCTGAAAAGGATACGTAGGCATTGGGTCGCGGGGCCTAAGCGAGCACAACTATTTATAAACCTTATTTTCCCCGTGTTTTTTTTCTTTCATTTGCATGCATTCCCTTAGCATTAAGCTTTAGACTTATAGTACACACCCTTTAGATAGCAACAAACATAGGTGGATACCATCGAGTACGATGGGCGTGAGGGGTGTTAGAACCTTCCCCTTGCGTAACCGACTCCCGTACCTAGATTCTCTGGTCGCAAGACCCTGTTCCTTACTTTGTTAGGTTTTCTGATATTCCTTTCCCTCTTTGGGATAAATATATTGGTGGCGACTCTGTTCATTTTTTCGCGAGCGTGCGACAGCTGGCGACTCTGCTGGGGATGTTGCTAGACCTATTGCGGGTCCATTCTTAGCGAGTCGATCCTAGCCTGCGTTTGTTTGTTTATTTACTGAGTGTTTACTTGTTTTATGTCTATACCTTGTATATATGTTTGCATGCTTATTCTTTGCCTGCATATCATGTTTATTTCTGTTTGCACATCATGCATATGGATTATATTTTGTGTTCCCTGGGGTCTTCTGTTCTGTTTTGCAGGTGGGGGGTTTGTATGAGGTAAAAGGCCCACTACCCAGGCCAGTGACACATAGGATTAGCGTGGATGCTCATGTTGACTCCCGTAGCCCTTGCTACGATCGAGCTTGACATGGGGTACCACAACTGGGCGAGGTTCTTTCATGGAACACTGTGTCTGGCACGCTTGTTGCCTCAAACACTTTGTACCCCATGGGAACTGTAGACCCTGGTGACCATTAGGGACCACTTGTCCGTGTCTAGACTACATACCCGTGAGATTGGGGTGGGACAGGAAACTTGACCTCCATCATACCCGGATTTCTGCTATTCAATAAAAGACGTCGAACCTTTGATCCTGGGACATTTGACTTATACAGAAGTTCTACATCAGTTATCTATCAGAATCAACGTCGAACCTCTGAATCTGGAGGGTTCGACCATCTTTGACTTATGCACAAGCTATTTATCCAGAGAGCAACGTCGAACCTCTGAATCTAGAGGATTCGACCATATCTTATTGACCATGAGAAGTTGTTGTCCAAGAGGCCTTGATCCTGATTCCTGCTACATTTGCATCATCATTAACATTTTGCATACATGCATGTGCATCCATGGTACTCAAGACTCTTACCACTCTTCCTCTCCATCAGATCAGTCAAGACGATTCCTCCACACCGATATCTGACAAGAGCTCACAGACAAAGAATCATGGGGAATTACAGACAAGATCAAGCTGTTATCAAACAAAACCATGGGGCACCTTCCACCAATGGAGCCTGAAGATTTTATGTTTGTCAAAGAACATTTCATTTGCATTAGAATAAGGCCAAGCTTGCCATTGTATAGATTTCTTTAGTATTTTCAATTGTATTACTTTTGTTGTTATCAAGTACTTCTCATTGTAAGAAACTCATTCTGTTTGAATAAATAAAAATAATGTAATGTACATGTTTTTCTCAAAATCATTTCATCTTTGTCATTACGTTCATTGATACTTCACTCATTTGTCTTAAGCAACTAGCACAGGAGAATGATGAAAATCAAAACACATGAACTACTAATTGTATGCTTTTGGAACCAAGATCCTGCTGACGATGTACAGGCATTGTTTCGATTCCTAAACACCGGAGTTATAAGGGAGTGAAACCTTCGTCAACCCTTTTGAGCCTAAGGAGTAGTAGTTTCTTTTCAAAAAAAAAAACATAAAACCCTCAATCTTAACCTAGGGGCAGGGTAGTATTCAGTTAGTGCGACCGAGCGCTCAACTTTCAGGTATTCCATCAGAGGATCAATCATATTCCATCTTTCACAACAAAAAGGGAAGAGCACAATCCACAATGGATGTCTCTTAGTCACCAAGAAGAAGGCAGTCACAACCTTTTCTTCAATTCAATCACAAAAGTCATACAACTTGTTCCCGAACGAGACACAAAGAATGAAAAGAAATTATTGAATCATGATCAAAAAAGAAAGAAACAATAGCCCGCTAAGTCAAAAAGAAAAAGCTTTGAAGCAAATGACTTAGGCAAAAATTAGGGCATATCCCGCTGGGCAACGGAAACCAAAATCAAAAGAAACTTTTTGTCCAGGCAAAAGTTAGGGAAAGCAAAAGACAAAGCGAAAGAAAAATCCTCCAAGGAACAAGTTGTTATGACCATCAACAAAAGCACCAAAAGGTGGCTGCCACCTCCATCAAAGTCACAAAGGATCCTCATCCATCACAATCCTTCCTGAAAGGTGAATACTCGTGTCGAACTAGCTGAACGTAGGACTGGAGAACATCACGAAGAAGGGGTGGGTTAAGTAGAACTTGAGCCTTTATCCTTTGTTTCTCAAACTGTGAACCCGACCACGTTACAACCCTCAAAAGTCCTAATTGAAGCAGGGTTCGTTCTGAAAGCATACAAACTGTAAAAATCATGTCAAATTGACTCCTAATGTTGCTGTGTCACTTGTGTTAGTATCAATACAACATTTTGACAAATAAAACTTTTTCTTTGAGATTAACATGTGCATCGCATTTCTCATTATCTCTTGCAAAACAGATTTGTCTCTAATCAGAAAGTAAATGCTTGATACCAAGGAAAGTCCAACATTGAAATTCCAATCGAGTAATCTTACAAGGGCAAAGGTTGGTCATCCACAAAGCAAGTCTCTGAAGCACCCATCTGGTGGAAGAGTTCCTTCCAACATGGGGCATTCATCCCTTCATCCACACTGGGGCAGACCATTGCACATCTCCATGATTCAAGCATGTCAAAATTCTATCTCAAAAGGTCATACAAGCTGGGGCAAGCTAGTGACAATTCTTTCTTCCATCCCCAAGCAAGTGTCAGATATCAAGACAAGTGTCGAGGAGTCAAACTAAACACCTCACCTTCACAAGTGTTGTCCTTCAAGCAACAACCTTTTCGCAAGGGCATCCTCCATCAACTCCCTGGTACCTTGGAAACAAATCATTCCATTCATAGTCATGCATGCATCATGCATATCATTGCATTTTCATTATCATTTCACCCGCATGATCCGATCATCAACAAAGCAGGGCCATCCACCCCATCTTGAATCAAGCAGAGTTTCAAAACTCCACCTAATCTATTCCACATCAAAGCAGAAACCCTGAACAATGCATCAGTACACTGCATATAGAATCCCTTGCATTGCATTTCCAGAAGTGCACAAATAAATCAAACATTTGCATGTGAAGCATAAGCCAAGTTACTCATCAGATGGGTTCTCTACAAGCAATCAATTGATATTCCACTGGGGCACTCAGAGTTACCATTGTGGTGTCATCTCCTCAAGTCAATCATGTTCATCTTGCTTCAACCCAGAGTTGGTGTCTTTGTGTTCAACCTAGAGTTGACCTTCCTTTCATCTTTTAACCCCGAGTTAATTATCTTTTCCCACTCACCCAGAGTTGACGGTCTTCCTTTATTCAACCCAGAGTTGACCCTTACCTTTTCCCCACTCACCCAGAGTTGACGGTCACCTTTTATTCAACCCAGAGTTGATGTTTGTCTTTTATTCAACCCAGAGTTGATGCTTATCTTTTTCCCACTCAACCCAGAGTTGATGGTTGTCTTGTTTCTTTCCCACTCACTCAGAGTTGACGGTCACCTTTTATTCAACCCAGAGTTGATGCTTATCTTTTTCCCACTCAACCCAGAGTTGATGGTCGTCTTGTTTCTTTCCCACTCACTCAGAGTTGACGATCACCTTTTATTCAACCCAGAGTTGATGTTTGTCTTTTATTCAACCCAGAGTTGATGCTTATCTTTTTCCCACTCAACCCAGAGTTGATGGTTGTCTTGTTTCTTTCCCTCTCACCCAGAGTTGACGGATATTTCTTCTTGTTTCTTTTCCCACTCAACCCAGAGTTGACGGTTATCTTTTACTCAACCCAGAGTTGACCCTTCTCTTTTTTCCACTCAACCCAGAGTTGATGGTTGTCTTCTTGTCTTTTTCCCACTCAACCCAGAGTTGAATTCCACTTCATTCCTAACCCAGGGTTACTTCGTTCGATCCAGAATTGACGCAGTTTTCCTTAGTGGATTTGACATCATCTTATCCCCAGTGGATCACATCTCATCATAAGACAAATTTTCAGGTTTACTTGGTATTTAATCTTCTTCTACCTTGAATGCTTGAAAGGCTAGCGCCAATCTCGCTCTCAGGTTTAAGACGATTAAATAGGGGCAGCTGTCATACCCCAAATTTGTCCTACCCTACTCATATGGCTTATGGTTCATGTACATACATCACTTAGGTCATAACTCACATTCATGCAGTCGTATCATTGGTACTATTCAAAAGGCTAGCAAAGAAAGAGCTCTATTGCAAAGAAGTTTGATCGGAGAACAAGGAAGACTGAGGTATAATCATGTGGCTCTATGTTCATTGAAGTCCTCCTAGATTGGGGTGTCTCTCTGCTTCGAATCAGGACATTGATTGAAGAGTGCAAGCTTGCAAATCATCTGGTTCGTTAAATCAGGGTTTCTTTGACCAAAGTCAACCAGTTGACTTTCTGGTCAACATTTAATCGGGAATGGCTCCTATGTGTGGAAAACTTCTCATGCTGACCTTGTGGAGGGGTTTGTTTGACTGGATTCGATTGGAAGAGGTTTAATCGGGAATTTCATCAATAGTCGGAAAAATCGGAACAGTTGACTTTTGGGTCAGAATCAGAGGAATTATTCAAATATTGACTTTTGGTGGAAAATCGGGCAAGAAAAGTCAAAGAATGGATAAAATCGGGAGTTTGACAAAAAGCTGCCAAAAATAGAAAAAATGACAAAAAAGGCAATTTTCAACACTTAGAAAATTTTTGGGTGTTCCGAATCTTGTTGGGCAGTCCACTTCAGCACTGAATTACACGTGGCAAACGGCATTTTTCGGAGAAATTTCCAACATCAAAGTTCTTCCTCTCATGGAGGAGAACAACTTTGTAGTTGGACACTTTTTTATTTGAAGCTTGTATGAAGAGTTGAAGTGGTGTGGAGTTTCTGAAAACTCATTTAAATCAAGGCACAATCCAGGTCACAAGGCAGGTCATGACCCGGCATTTTAACAAACACATGGCGTGCCAAATCTCCAGCCATTTTTAGAGCTCTACAGAAGTGCTATGAATGCAAACTTGGTATCAATCTCTTCCTTGCCATCTCCTCTATCCATTGAAACAAGAATTGGGACAATTGGACAAATATTGAGTGAGATAAAAGCCTTCAAAGTGGTGCCCCAACCCTGACCAAACTCTGCAGACAGCCATGACACAGAATTCTGGGCACGCAACGCATTTTAGCAAACACGTGGCGGGCCAAATGTCAAGGCCTCTTTCTCCCTCCACAAGTCTCTATCTTAAACAAGCCCAGTTCTAAACTATTCTTTGCCATGTCCTCTATCCAATGAGACCAGTATCACTGATTTTGGACATGTATTGATCGAGATAGAGAGGCTCAAAGTACCACCCTCGCAGAGTCACAATTTGGCCATACGCACGGGACTGCATGCTGCTGGGCGTGTGCAGTGATGGTTGCATGAGTTCAAGGCCATTTTTCTCATATTTCTAAGCCTTATCCTGAGATATTTTCAACACCAATCTTTTTCTATCCCATGCCCTCTTTGATATGACACCATTCTTGCATCATTTGACCACCCATGGCTTGAGATATAAGTGTCTAAAGTGAGCACCATAGCATGAAGAAAAAGAGCAATTGCAACATACAACACAAGTTAGAGTCCCACATTGAAAAAATGAAAAAAGGTGATGGTGCAAGTCCCACATTGGAGAAATGGAAAAGGTGTGTTGCAAACTACATTTTTCAAGTCCCACATTCAAGAATCCAAATCACAATCCAATCATTGGCAATATAAATAGAAGCACATACATTCACATAAGAGGAGAAAAAAAAGAGAGGAACAACTTCAGTTTCCCTTGCTTAAGGGTGCCACTTGAAACGTTCAAACTCTCTCTCTCCCTCTATCTCTCTCTCTCCCCCTCTCTCTCTCTCTCTCCCCCTTCTCTCTCTCTCTACTCTCTCTCTCCTCCCTCACCAAACTAGGTAATAAAAATAGTTTTTTTTATTCTCTTTGATTGATTAATTGTTTTTTTCTTTTAGATAAAAAACAACAAAAATAATTTTCCTACCAACTAGTTTTTTTTAAATTTCTTTTAAGTGACTTTTAATTAGCATTTTTGTAGAATTTTAATAAATAGTTTTTCATACAAAAAAAAAAACCATAAATAGATAATAGTCTTCTTTATTAATTCAAATTAATTTCTCTATTAAATAAAAAATGAAATTGTTTGTGATTAATTTCCTTTATAGTTTGTGTGATTTTCTAATAGTTTTGTGAATATTTTCCATTGTGAAATGTCCAAAATGCCCTTGGTCCTTGATGTTGGTTTTAATCCATTTAATTGCTTTTTCCTCCCTATTTTTCTTTTAGAATATCCACAACATAGATTTAGAAATTAGAACTAGTTCCCTATTTTCATTTCTTTTTTCTTTTACAACCATAAAACATTAATAAATACTTGAATAAAAATCCCCATAAAAAATACAAAGAAAACACTTAAAACATTAATAATCAAAGTGAAAATTCTTAAAAAGGGAATGGAACCTTGAAACATCCCTTGCTTAAGGGAATGTTCGAGTGCTTGGATCTCCCTTGCTTAAGGGTCCCATTCAGGCGTAAGTTCCCAACTTCTAAAAAACACAAACCAAAGAGTAACTCGAGTTTCCCTTGCTTAAGGGATTTCCTCGAAACGCTCAAACTCTCTTCTCTATCTCGCCTCCGAGGCATTCTTTAATCGGACATGTTATTTCCGCTCCATTCCCAGCTTAAGACTCCAGAGGTCGAGCAGCGGAGTGCGAATGTAACTTCGTCCACTAAAAAGCACAAAAACAAACAGAAACATATGAGCCGAACTACGGCGCTCTGATTCCTGAAAAGGATACGTAGGCATTGGGTCGCGGGGCCTAAGCGAGCACAACTATTTATAAACCTTATTTTCCCCGTGTTTTTTTTCTTTCATTTGCATGCATTCCCTTAGCATTAAGCTTTAGACTTATAGTACACACCCTTTAGATAGCAACAAACATAGGTGGATACCATCGAGTACGATGGGCGTGAGGGGTGTTAGAACCTTCCCCTTGCGTAACCGACTCCCGTACCTAGATTCTCTGGTCGCAAGACCCTGTTCCTTACTTTGTTAGGTTTTCTGATATTCCTTTCCCTCTTTGGGATAAATATATTGGTGGCGACTCTGTTCATTTTTTCGCGAGCGTGCGACAGCGTGAACGTTCCCATCACGAGCTAGGGTTATGCCGAAAAGGTACGATAATGGAGGACCTAGGTGTAGATTTCCTCGCTGGATCGAACTTGTGCCCGTGTGATCGAGAGTTGGGTCTTTGTGGTCATGGAGTTGTACGCATCTGTACCACATTGTCGAGCAAGTTTTTCCCCAAGAATTTTTTTGAGGTAGTAGGCTCTGCTTTTTGTTTTATCATAAACTCGGTATGGTCCTTCCCAGTTGGGGGTGATTTTGTCCTCGCGTGAGTCTTTCATGTTTCTCCGCAAGACTAGTGAGCCGATCTCAAACTCGCGCTTAATGACTTTCATGTCGTGACATAAATTTATTTGCTATTTTAATTTTGTCTCGCGGAGGGATGCTCGCGACCGAATTTCTTCGACCATGGAAAGCTCCTCTCTCATGGTTTCTTCGTTTAGTTCCTCCTCAAGCGGGGATTCCGTTCGGCGTGACAGATCTCTAATTTCCACGGGAATGTGAAGGATAGAAAAACACTTAGAAAGGGGGGGTTTGAATAAGTGTAGCTTTAAAAACATGTAAGATAAAAACTATATCCACAATGATTTTTATCCTGGTTCGTTGTTAACTAAACTACTCCAATCCACCCCCTTGGAGTGATTTAACTCACCTGAGGATTTAATCCCCTAATCACACTTGATTACAATGGTTTTCCCCTTAGACAACCGCTAAGTCTTCTAGAGTATCCTGATCACAACCTGATCACTCTAGGAACAAACTGCTTAGACAACTTCTAAGACTTGCTAGAGTATACTGATCAACAACCTGATCACTCTAGTTCTTAAAACTTAATGTAAACAAATTCTTTTAAGAGTTACGATGCTTCTTATAAAGCTATTATCACAACTGTGATTTTCTCTTAAGTTTAAGCTAAAATCTCACTAAGATATTACAACAGCAATGTAGTGAGCTTGATGATGAAGTTTGAGAGCTTTTGATTTGAACAGCGTTTGTGCAAGTTTGGTTCAGAGTTTGTAATTCGTAACCTTGCTTCTCATCAAAACTTCATATTTATAGGAACTTGAGAAGATGATCGTTGGGAGCATTTAATGCTTTGCGTAATCCGTACAGCATTGCATTTAATGTTTCACTCTTTTGTCAACTACCTCGAGCCTTGTTTCCGCTGTGTCTACTGACGTTGCCGTTAATAGCTTCTAACGTTCCTTTTGTCAGTCAGCGTAGCCTGCCAGTCTAGTACTTGCTTCTGATCTGATGTTTGTGTGAACAACGTTTGAATATCATCAGAGTCAAACAGCTTGGTGCAGAGCATCTTCTTGTCTTCTGACCTTGAAGTGCTTCTTAGCGTGATACCATGAGAACTTCAGTGCTTCTGCTTCTGATCTCAAGTTCTTGTGATGCTTCCATAGACCCATGTTCTGATTCTGCTTGACCATCTTCTGATGTCTTGCCAGACCATGTTCTGATGTTGCATGCTGAACCTTCTGAGTCAGTGCTTCTTGCGCTGATTTTGTGCATACTCTTTATATAATTCCTGAAACGGAAATAGCATAGTATTAGAGTACCACATTATCTCATACAAAATTCATATACTTGTTATCATCAAAACTAAAAATATTGATCAGAACAAATCTTGTTCTAACAGAATGATTTCCTTGGTTTTGTATGTTAATCCGAACAGGGTCTCCCCGGTGGTCGAGTGGGGCATCGTCCAATAGTCCCACAACACACTATGCAACTACTCCACCCATCCTTTATTGGCTTCACCGAGTCGGCGTCTGAGTTCTTGGAGGATTACTTAATTCGCCACTTCGGCCTGTCCGTTGGTTTGTGGGTGTTCAATAGAGGTAAAGTGTTGTTTGGTTCCGAGCTTGGCGACGAACTCTTGGAAATTGTAAAATGGGGTCATCCAGCACTAGGTGTCCCCTATGGCGTTTACTTGGAGTAAGGGGGTTGGTCTATTTATGCTCGGTCTAGGTAGGACTTCTTGGATTACCAATTTATTTCCTCCTTTCTTCCTCGTACTTGCATTTTTTGACAAAATTTGGCCCTGGTGTTATGCTCACGAGGGATGTGCTCGACGTCAGCTCGGTCAAAGTTCTTCATTTTTTCTTTTACCAAGGCCAAGTATTCGATGAGGGTGTCGTTCTTTTCTTGGTAGTCGCTGTTTACCTGGGATACGACGAGATGGGAGTCGGTGTAAATTTTTACCTCTTTGGCACCGATATCTTCGGCCAAGCAAAGGCCGGCTAAGAAAGCCCCGTACTCAGCCTGGTTATTTGAGGTAGGAAACGAGAGGATTAAGGAAACTTCGATAATGAGGCCCTCCCTGTTTTCGAGGATAATGCCAGCTCCATTACCTGAAGAACTAGAAGCTCCGTTATCGGTAGTGGTCTAAGGTTTGCTCGTTGTTATTTCGGTGACAAAATTGACAAGGACTTAGGTTTTGAGGTCCTTTCTAATTTCTTATTGGATGTCAAACTCGGATAGTTTGAGCGACAACTTGAGCATTCTATCGGACATGTCTGGTCATGCTAGTAGTTGCTTGATAGGTTGGTCGGTTCTAACGACAATGGTAAGGGCCAGGAAGTAATACCTTAGCCTTCGAGTAGCGGTGATTAATGCTAATGCCACTTTCTCGATTTGCTGATATATGACCTTGGGCCCTTAAAGTGCCTTGCTGGTGAAATAGATGGGTTTTTTCCCGTCGGCCGCTTCGTTCGAGACGGCCAGATAGAGGTATAATGTTTCCTTGTAATCTGGTCGGTAAGAACAGGTGGTTGAGATAGGACTTGTTTGAGATGGAGGAGAGATTGCTCGCATTCTTCAGTCCATTCGAAGGATGCCTCTTTGCGTAAGAGTTTGAAGAATGGGAGGGCGTGTTGTGCGGATTTCGTGATGAATCTTGACAGTCCGGTGAGTATCTTGTTAAGGACTTGGATGGATTTGTTTATGTTCGGAGAATGCTTAGCACTTGTCGGGGTTGGCATTGGTCCCTCATTCTGTCAGGTAGAATCCGAGGAGTTTTCCTGCCCGGGCCCTGAAGGTGCATTTCTTCGGGTTGAATCTCATTTTGCATTTCCTTGCTTGGTCGAAGACACACTCGAGATGGATGGTGTGATCGGTGTCTTCTCGTGATTTGACGATCATGTCATCCATGTATACTTTGAGGGTGTCACTGATATCTCCTCGGAACACTTTGTTCACCATCCTTTGATATGTTGCTCTGGCGTTTTTAGTCCGAAGGGCATTACATTGTAGTAATAGTTCCCCGACTCGGTCATGAAGGTCATGCATTGTTTGTCGCACTTCGCCGTGGTATCTGATTATAACCACAATAAGCATCCATAAAAGATAATAATTTATAATCGACCGAGTTGTCGACCAGTCTATCAATGTTAGGAAATGGATAAGCATCTTTGTGACAAGCCTTATTGAGATCGGTATAATCATTGCATATTCTCCATTTTTCATAAGATTTCTTAAAAAGTACAACGTTTGAGAGCCAAATTGAATACTTGGCCTCGGAAATAAAATTTGCCTCTAGGAGGTCTTTTATAGCTTTTTCGGCAGCCTCCGCTTTCTCGGGAGACTGCCTGCGCCTATGTTGAACTACTGCCCTAGAGGCTGGATTGATGGTCAATTGATGACATGCGATCTCAAGGTTGAGTCCAAGCATTTTGGTTGTGCTCCATGCGAACAAATCTGCATTCTGACGGAGACAGGCTATGAGCTTCTTCTTCGGAAGGTTAGGGAGGTCCTTTCAAATCTTTACTCCTTTGTTGGGGGTCTTCGCCGAGCGGGATGAGCTCGAAGTCCCCATCTGGTATAGGCCGGATGGGGTAAGAGGTATTTGATTGGGGATCTTCTTTAGTTATTCTTTGGTGAAGTGGGCATCAAGATCCACTGAGCTGACGTTGGGTGACGACTTTAGGTCTTCTTGTGTAGGCTTGTCATCTGCTTGAGGCTTCTTGTTGGGGGTGACTGATTGGTAGCCTTTTATAGACGCTTCTAACACCCTTCTTGCAGCTTCAATGTCGGCATTTATGGTGGCAACCCTTCCCTTCTTCATATAGAATTTCATCTTAAGGTGGACAGTGGAGGGGACCGCGATGCGTTCGGCTAGTGTTGGTCGACCAATAATGCAGTTGTAGAGTGATTTGCAGTTGATGACCAGGAAGCTAGCTTTTACTTGTCTCGAGGCTTATCCTTCTCCGAGGATGACGATTAGCTTGATGAAGCCCCACAATTTGGTCGTGGTACCGTTGAAACCTTGGGGGTCGGATCCCACAAACGGATCCAAGTCGGAGTCATCGAGCTGAAGTGTTTTAAACTGTTGGGAATACATTATGTCTACCGAGCTTCCCTCGTCGACAAGGATGCGGCGCATGTCGAATTTATCCGCCCTTGCCCAAATCCATAAAGGAATGTTAGCGTTGGGGGAACCTCAAGAACTTCTTCAAGGTAGAAAGTAATGGGTTCCGACCTTCCTTTGACCCTACTCAGAGTGGGTCCTAAGTCTGAGTTGGCGCTGATCAGCTCGTCGAATTTTCTTTTTACTGAACTGATGGTGAGTTAGCCAAAGTCACTGTTGTTGAGGAAATCCCCTGGTCGGGAAACACTGAGGGTCACCTGAATGGGTCCTCGGTTGGGAGATCCGTCCTCCTCGAAAACTTTAACATCTCGGGTCTCCCTTCGAGGAACGTCGCCTCTCTTGGTATATTTTGAGAGGCGCCCCTCTTTGATTAGAGTTTCAATTGCGTCTTTGACATGAACGCAGTCCTCGGTTATATGCCCATGGCTCTTATGGTATTTACACCACTTGGATTTGTCCGTTTCTGGACGTGCCGGGTTTGGCTTTGTAGCGCGCGCTAGAGTTTTTGAAGTTGGTGCTTTTGCACTCGGCCAAGATACGTGTAGCAACCTGCCCTAAAAATAAAAGAGTTAGAGTCACGACCTATTCTACCAGGGCGAATAGGAAACCCTACGCAGTGGCACACGTATTGGCTGTGGTGCACCTTCAGGGGCGAATGGACGAACAGTATTTACTTATATTTCAATTGACGGCCTGCATGTATTCTTAGTTGAGGGTGTATGATAAAATTGCACATGGAATTACGTTCCATAGTGCTGCCAAGTGGCCATGGTAGGCCAAGTGGCACAGATCTTACGGTGGGCATTTGTTTGGCAGACACAAGCAAAAAAGAGGAGAGAGCTTCTCATTTTTCTAATTCCCTCTCTATCTCCTTCTTGTTTTCTCTCTTGCTCTCGCTTCATTCAACCAACCCCAGAAACACAAGAACAACCACCTTCCCCCCTGCCGTGAACCATCCCCAAAACACCGTACAACCCAGAAATCCAATGAAGATCTGTCCCAAACCCAAACCTTCAATGTTCTTACCCAGAAAACCCAGAATCATGAACAATCTGCAATTTCACGAACCCTAAACCCTCAAACTTTTCCAGAAAAACACAAATCGAGCTACAATCAACATGCAAGTGCTTTAAACCCTAAGCTACGTATCGAGCGAGTTACCTTTTGTTCTTGATTTCTGGAACGTGTAAGCTCCCCCTCGCTAATCCCTCTCTCTTTCTTTCATTCGCAGGTAACGCTTGAAGATCCGAGCTTGAAGATATTTGTCGCTCACGACTTAGAACTTTTTTGTTCTGCCAATTCTCCTTTTCATTTTCGTCTCCTTCTCTAGTTTATATAGTCTAGGGTTTTATTTTAATTAGGCAATAATAGATGATTTTGATTTAGGTTTGTAAATTGATTTAATAGGAACATTTGATTCGATTACCAATTTGTTTGTAAATGATTCGTTTACAGATTTGCTTGTAAACATAATTGATTCAATAAAAATCTTTTTATCCCATTCAAGTTTGATTTGATTCTGTTAATTGATTAGTCCATAAGATTTGATCCGAGTTTTGTTTTTGATTCGATTCCTGGGCCTGGGTATGTTAGGGTTTTGTTGTGGATGGTGGTGGGGCAGCGCCGCTCCAAGGAAGAAGACGAACAAGGTTTTTTTGTAACCCTAATTGGCTTGGTTGACTCGGTCAACCCTACAAAAACGATTTTCTTTCTTCTTTTTTTTACAATAATAATTAATAAATGATAAAAAATAACAACAAATAATAATGTGAGATCATAAACGAACATGAAAAAAATCAACCCTGTTGACTTTGGTCAACTATCCAAAATAAATGATTGCTTAAATAAAATTTAATTCATACTTAATTCTAATTAACCAACCAATTAAATTGATAGACAATTGTTATTTAAGAAGAAATTTTAGAGAATTTAAATGGGCCTCAATTCACATTGTAAATGATAATAGAATGGTTAAACGAAACAAATGGGCCCAAAACAAATTGGGTCTCAAATATTTGCTATTCACACCTCCATTTTGTTTAACCAATTTATAAGGGAATTTTATAAGAGATCGAGTTTAATAATAGATATATTAAACCAGATGGCTCTTAATTTTTTAACACCCTTAATAAAAGATTATAACGGGTAAATTTTTGGGTATGACAGCTGCCCCTATTTAATTACCTTGGATTGAATGACGTGAGAATACGCAGGTCTCACGCTTTTTGAATCGAAGAGTTATTAAATAATGGAAGACCCCTAAATTTATCTTGTGCTCAAGTGTGAGAGAAGAGAATCGTCCCGCTAAAGCCTGAGTCTTACATAGCGAGGACTTGTCGTTAGTTGTGTGATCGGCTTGCTATATTGCTAGCGAGCTTTCACAGTTCGTGAACCCCCCACTTACTATAATTCTAGTAAGTTCTCATAGTTTGTGAAACCCCAAAAGGATCACTTGCTATGACTCTAGAAAGCTCACCTGCACCAATAGGATTACTTGTCATAGTTCAGACAAATTTCACCTGCACCATTTGGATCATTTGCCCTGATTCGGATAAATTTCACCTACACCATTTGGATCATTTGCCCTGATTCGGACAAATTTACCTGTATAGAAGATTGTTTTGTAAATGTGTATGCCTATGATCCCGTATGATGTAGATGTATGAATGTTTGCATATGTAAATGTGTATGCAAATGAGTACGCATGTATGATAACCCCAACGTCTTATCTCTTTATCACCCATTGAATTTGTTTAACCCCTCGCGAGATATTTGCGAATCCTAGTTCAGATTGTATTTGAGGAGAGATGTAGTAATGTCTTTCATAAGACTACCTGAAGAGGTTCTTGAATAGGGTATATCAATGGCTGATGTAAAGAAGATTAGGCTTTAAACAAAGCTTGGGAAGAAATGTCTTAGAGAAGACTAACTTAAACGCTCCCTGAAGGGAAAAGGGATTTTTTTTAGGAAGGGTTGGATAAATGTTTTAAGGAGATTACCTAGAAAGGTACGATATGCCTTAAACAAGACTGACCTAGAAAGGCTCCTAGAAAGGGTAAGATATGTCTTAGAAAAGATTGGATAAATATTTGAAGAATATTACCTAAAGAAGTTGAGATATGTCTTAAACAAGACTACCTAGAAAGGCTCTTAAAAAGGATATGAAACGTCTTAAACAAGATTACCTAGAGAGGCTATGATACGTCTTACACAAGACTAACCTAGAAAGGTTCCTGGAAAGGATATGAAATGTCTTAAACAAGATTACCTAGAGAGGCTCCTAAAAAACAGATATGAAATGTCTTAAACAAGATTACCTAGAAAGGCTCCTAAAAAGATATGAAACGTCTTAAACAATATTACCTAGTAAGGCTATGATACATCTTACACAAGACTAACCTAGAAAGGTTCCTGGAAAGGATATGAAATGTCTTAAACATGATTACCTAGAGAGGCTCCTAAAAAAAAGATATGAAATGTCTTAAACAAGATTACCTAGAAAGGCTCCTAAAAAGATATGAAACGTCTTAAACAAGATTACCTAGAGAGGTTATGATACGTCTTACACAAGACTAACCTAGAAAGGTTCCTGGAAAGGAAATGATATGTCTTAAACAAGACTATAAGGTTAACTTGGATATGTCTCAAACAAGACTGACCTAGAAAGGCTCCTGGAGAGGATAAGGAGAGTCTTTGAGAAGACTACTTAGAAAGGTTGATAATCGTTTTGGAAAATACTACCTAGAAAGGTACGAAATTCTTTGATTGCTTATGGGTTGCCTTTGAAGAAAGACTTGGAATGAAGCATCAGAATTGTATCTGTGAGCGTTAACATTGAATCGTTGGTACGATCATATTTGTGTCGTACTTGGATGGTAATATCCCTTTGATTATGAAGTGACCTGAATAGGCAACGTTAATTTTATGCAATGTCATGATGCAGGTGTCATGTAATGAGATTCTTAAAATAAATGAGAATTATGTATGTATGACGATCCCGCGTTGTAGGTCGTAAATAATACAGGCGTAGAAAGGCCAATTACGCAGCAATGCTCCTTGTGTGATACTAGCGTGATTTCCCCAATATAAAAAATTTTGAGAGACGCACCATTTAACCTGAAGGAAGTATCCTTAGAGGGAACTGGAATATTACCATGTCATGCCACGAACTTGATATGCACTGCCCCAGTATTCAAATTCTTGAAAGATATGCCCCAGTCAATAGGATCCTTGATCGTATGCCCCTGTAATCCTCAAAATTTTGCCCCTGTTTAGGAGAACCCTTTGGACGTGATTCCCCCGGTTCTGGGATCTTTATTAGAAATGATCGCCTTTGATTAACCTAATCTCCCTGATGCTAAGTATTGATTCAAATGTGAGGCAGATGCTTTCCAGAATTAGTCATGCGTCTTGGTCGTTTCCGATGGACAAAAAATTCGCTGAATACTCAGAATGAGATGATGTCTTCTAGGAGATTACCTGAAGAGGTTCCTGGAAAGGATATGAGATCGTCTTGAACAAGATTGTGCTTTAAACAAAGCTTGGGGAGGCACGTTTGTAAAGAGGGTCAAAGAATCCCATAGAGGATAAAAACTATTTTAAGGAATGTGGTGTTTTAAACAAAACTCAGGAGAAGACATTTTGAAGAAGATTACCCTAGAAAGGATAGGAGACCGTCTTAAAGAAGACTATACTTTAAACAAAGTTTGACGAGGTTCTTGGAGGCATAAGAGAAGTTTGAACATGTCTTAAGAAAGACTAACTGAAAAGATTGACGGGTGTCTTAAAGAAGATTATCTAGAAAGGTTCTTGAAAAGATGAGGGATATTTTAGGGAATATTACCTAAAAAGGCTCCTAGAAAGTGTAACACCCTTCTAAACCCCGCGGCAAAATAAACAAGTTTATTCAGAGTACATGAAATAAGGGTGCCACGATACAAAATAAATTAAAAACATCGTTCAGTCATGTCATGCATTCACTGAGGCAATTCTCATTAATTAAAACAATTCATGTCAACACAGCGGAATTAAATAAAACAGATTAAGTTTAACATCTTTCAAACTAATCCTTCAAACATCAAAACATAACTAGAGTTATAAAACATAAACTCTAAACATCGCGTCCCCAATGTTACAACTATCAGAGCATGACACCTGACGCTAACTAAACAACTGACTCATGAGCTAATCCTCACCGAGTCGAACAGCCGCTATCCTCAATCTGAAAATGATCAACAGTAAGGGTGAGTCTCATTCACAATTAAACAATGTTATTAGTTCATAAACGACAGAACATCAACAGTATAATATTCACCCAACATCAACATATATTTAGGCAAGTTTCATCATCAAAAACAACCAACACATCATCAATATTTATAACACTGGAAAACCTCCAATCATGTTATAAAACCATGCATATGAATGCAACTGACACTATGCATGTGGTACCAACATCATCAAATGGGAATAATCCATGACCGATCCAACATCATCAAGATACGGTCCTGCCAGCACAAATTCCACACAATGGGAATCATGCCCTTCACTGATCCAACACACCCTTGTGGATACAGTATCATCAATGAACATGAATGAATGCAAACATACATGAACATACTTATAACATCGTCAAGTCTAATGAGTAACATCTTCAAATACTCATTTCATCATCATCATCATCATCATCATCAAAGTATGTTTATATATATGCATCATTCAATCACAATAACATCATTAGACATCAAAACAATCACCACATGATCACATTATCAACATTATAATCATTTTATCATAACATCGCCACTTCAATCCTATGAACAACATTATCATATCTCGACTCATCACACAATGCATACAACAATAATACATTCCACAATTATGTACCAAGTACATCAAATCTACACAACGACAACATGAGATTTACATCATCATAATACTACGTCTAACACATCCTTAACAATTCAACATATTGAATTATCCACCATTGGTATAACATACATTCATCATGTAACAATCACAACAATACATAGAAATTATCATTCATCAATTCCATGTATCACAATTAGCACATAATACACAATCTCCATACATGTTATTCTTAAATAACATTAATCCATGGCATACACAGAGACAATTACATGTCATTTTCAAAATAACATAATAATTAAATTATCTAGTGCTAATTAATTTGTTTTAGTCATAAAGAGCATTCCGTTAGCTTTCTAACGCTTCGAACGGCACCCAAAACGGACTTACGGATCAAAAGTTATGAGTTTCATAAAATAAGTATTTTTCAAAAACGTACAGCGGTAACCGATTACCCAAACACCAGTAATCGGTTACTGAAGTTCAAAATCCCATATTTGCTGTTTTTACTATGGGTAATCGATTACACCCCTTTTGGTAACCGATTACCTCGTACCTGCAACCCAAAAACCAGTTTTCAACACCTTGAATCCCCCTAGACGTCCCCCAATCGAACCAATACAATTGTATACGAAAAACTGAGGGATTTCACATGCAATATGAGGTATATCATCAACCAAACAACATTTTTAACATCAACAATCACTACCAACAAGTAATCACGCAAGTTCACAAAATTGAACATAAATACCAAACCCCAATTTAGAACATATTCTCTATCGAATCAATAGTATACGATTTCAATCCTAACGCCTACGACCCGATAATAGAGGTTAACCGGAAGAGTCCCCCCTTACCTTAGTCAAAATCTTGAATCTTCCTCTTTCTCCATTCTCCTCTTCCTCTGCTCTTTCACGTGTTTCAGTCTTCTCTTCTTTTACTTTTTAACTCCTCTTCTCCCAATTTCCTTTATTTTATGGAAAATAGCATAACTTAGTAAAAGGCCCACTAATTAACACCTCCCCTTTACTAATTGTCACACTGGCCCAATTCTCTTATTTTCCATAATTTTCAAAGAAATGCCGATTAATTCCAATAAATAATTTAAATTCTAATTAAATTAATTTAAGGAAAAAAATACGGATGTTACAGAAAGGGTAAGGAATGTCTTAAAGAAGACCACCTAAAGAGGTTTTTAGAAAGGGATATGTCTTAGAAAAGACTATCTGAAAAGATTTCTAAAAATGACGAGAGACACCTGGAAACGCTCGTAGAAAGGACGAGAAGATGTGTCTTAAACAAGATTATCTGAAAGAGGCTCCTAGAAAGGGTAAGAAATATTTGAACATGTCTTAAAGAAGACTACCTGAAAAGGTTAAGAGATATCTTAAAGAAGACTACCTAGAGAAAGGTTCTTAGAAAGGACGTGAGGGTGGTATTAACACCATTTGATACTGAGTGACCTTTGCAACGTGCCCCCTGGTAATGGACTTGCCCCATGGTCTATTCAGCGTTTTTGAGAGATTCCATGGATCTTGGTTTGATTGCCCCAGGTAAATGGGATAACGATGGGTCATGTCCTATGTATACAACAGCCATCTGAGTCAGGCGTAAGAGATATGCTTTTAAGTCTATTTCGCCTGTCGGTAGAATTTTTAGTCATTAGCCATGCCCCGTGCAACTTCTCCCGGATGTTTAAACATTTGAATAGACAAGTATGATTTACAATGAAATTCATAGGATGCGAATGAATATATCTGTCTCAAAAGTTTATTTAAAAAAAATTCAAGTAAAACAAAGTTTTTTTTAGAAAGAGATATCAACTTAAGATTTATAGTAGACCTTAAGGAGTCAGGATACCTTTTAGTAACAATGTGCTTTCGAACTAACCAGGCTTCAGTTAGGACTTTTAAGGGTTGTAACGTGGCCTGGTTCGCGGTTTTGAGAAACAAAGGATAATGGCTCGAAGTTTATTTATACCCATCCCAATCTTTGTGACGTTCTCCAGTCCTATGCTCAGTTAACTATGCATTTAAGCTCCAAAAGACTTTGGGTGTTATAATGTTGACATTTATGATGGTTCAAAAACCAAAGGTTTATCTGCAGAGGCAGTCATCCTCCTTTTTTGTAATATTTTCCCTTTGTCGAGGGAATGTAGTGACCTCTTTTTTTTTTGCTTTATTATCCCTAATTTTTGCCTGAACTGTTTATTTTAAAACTACAGTCAACGGGATGCCCCAATTTTGCCTAAGTCTCCTTTATAGGTTTTTTTTACTTAGGCCTTGCGTCGTTTTTCCTTTTTCTTTGTAGACATTGACTGCCAGCCTTAATGATGACGGGGAACCATCGGTGATTACGTTCAAGGAACAATATGGGATAACTAAGTTAACTGAACAGCTACCTAACCCCAGGTTATATTTTGAGGGTTTTTGTTTTGTACGTGAAGGAAAACTCCTACTTTTTAGGCTCAAAGGGGTTGACGAGGGATTAACATCCTTATATCTCCACTGTATTGGAATTGAAACAATGTCTGTACATCATCAACACGGTCTGTTCGAAAGCGTACTGTATGATATTGTGGTATCGTTTTCGTCATTCTCCCTCTAAAGGTACACATCTTTGAACGAAAGTTGAATATCACGAATAAGAAAACCAAGTAAAACACAGTTTTAAATATAATGAAAGTATGACCTTTTGACCATCTAATAAAGAGAAAGGAGAGAAACGAATGGCTAACGGACGAATAGACTCGCGCCACGCTCATTGCCTTGTCTCGGAGTAACTGTTCATCATCCCCAACCTAGTCACATGCGGATTTACTTATGGAGGTTGCTGTGAACTTACCTGCGGTTTTTCCTATAATGCTCAACCTTCAAATTTCAACCTAGCAAACGACCATGAGCAACAAGGACACAAACCCAGATCATCTAAACATGATGCTCTGAGTCTGATGGTGTAGTTTTCTTGATCTAAAAGCGCCTGGATCGTGATAACCGAAGTGAGTTCCTTCTTTGCCCTAGCAATGGTGTATTCTAATCCTGACGTCAAAACTCAAGAATAATGGTTCAAATGCACTCCAAATAATCACATGAACTTGAACGAACGGTTAGCATTCATGAAAAACACCTTAATTATCGAAAACAATTTTCAAAAGAAAGAACAAACCGTAGGGACGAATGAGGATGTTCTGGTGCGTTCTTGACTTACTTCTCGACCTGGGATCGGCCCTTACCACCTCAGGAACAAGATTGAACACTCAAACATGTTGGAGGATGGCTGCAAATCTGAATCCGATGGTGCAAGTTCCTTTGAAAACTTTTGAATTTCAAAACCCTAGTCTTCTCACATATTTCTCGTCCCCCCTCCTCTTGACTTTATTCCGAATATATATATATATATATATATATATATATATATATATATATATATATATATATATATATATATATATATATATATATATATATATATATATATATATATATATATATATATATATATATATATGGTCTTATTATGTTTAAAGTCCTGGAAAATAATCAATCCATGACAGATTGGCAATAGCAGAATTGAAACTTGACTGGATTATTTTCACATAGCTATTCTCTTTATATACTTTATGACAATTTCCTACTACTAGGATTTTTGTCTCCTTGTACTAATCAGCCTATCATGGCTCTTTTTCAAAAAAATCAATACAGCTCATGCTCAAAATCAACATTTTCACTTGTTCTGTTTTGAATACGTAAACGTCCCAAATGATAATTTTGAATGAACATGTGCATTTAGTTATGATTGATGTTTACCAGGAAAAACAGGAATATTTCAGGTAATGTCCCAATCATTTGGACATTGTCCTGAAACCAGCATTAGAAGAAAAATTACCAATAGAAGTGCATTTCTTAGCAAATTCCTCAATGAGATTTTTCTCTCCAACAAAGTGATTCGAGAAATCTTATTCCCCAGCAGGGCTGTTCCAGATTGCTATCCCCAGAAGGTATGATCTCCACACCAGGACTCGGCCAAATAGTGCATCGGAGGATTATGCATCTTCCTCATTCCCACTTTAAAGGGCATCAAAGTCAGAACTTTCAAATTACTTTTTCATCCCCGAGCGGTAGTCAAAGATCCTTCAACAGAACAACGTGGTTCTCAAAGAAGGTCCCCAGCCGAGGGTACTCAAACAAAACGACAAAAGATCATCAACGATCACAATGCCTTCATTTATTTTCCCAACCAGAAGCTTGATACGCTCAAGTCATACATCATACATCATACATCATACGCATATTCATACACAACATAACATGCATATTTCTCCTTTAGTTCAAAAATCTCATACATTACATCATACACATTGCATGTCACTAACTTGATTTTTTCAGGCGGACGGATATCTTCGGCAAGGATATTCTCAATCACATGCAGTGTTCTCCTGAATTCTATCTCAGATAAGCAGTCCTCTCAGATATAATCAGCCGAAGATTCATTCTGAAGAGATCTCTCTTTACAAATCACCTATCAACTCAAAAACATACCAACACAGATCTAAGTCGATACCTCGGACGGTTCCTTAATGATCTACCATCGAAGATCTAAAGCTTATACCTTGGACGGTTCTAGAACGATCTACCATCAAAGATCTAAAGCTGATACCTTGGACGGTTCCAAAATGATCTACCATCAAAGATCTAAAGCTGATACCTTGGACGGTTCCAGAACGATCTACCATCGAAGATCTAAAAATGATACCTCAGACGGTTCCAGAATGATCTACCATCAAAGATCTAAAGCTGATACCTTGGACGGCTCCAGAACGATCTACCATCAAAGATCTAAAGCTGATACCTTAGACGGTTCCAGAACGATCTACCATCAAAGATCTAAAGCTGATACCTCAGACGGTTCCAGAATGATCTACCATCGAAGATCTAAAGCTGATACCTCAGACGGTTCCACAACGATCAACTTTCAAAATCTAAAGCGGAAAAACTTTGGACAGTTCCGTAACGATCATCCTCCTAGACTTAAAGCGGTAACCTTGGACGGTTCCGAAACGGTCAACGCAGAGGTTTTCAAATCCTTCATCAAGATATAATCAATAGATTCATTCTGATGAACAAACCATCAACACATTTCCCAGATGGCATCTGCAAGTCCATCTCAGGTAATGTTTCGATCTGCCAACAACACTCCGCAGACAACATTCAAACACAAATTCCAACATCACGTCCGGTGGAGGTAAGTGCAAATTTTCAGGGCATCTAAAATATTCAATCATCTTCTACCTTCAGATTTCAAACAATCTCTTCAGGTTTAAGAAGATTGAATAGGGGCAACTATTATACCCTAAAACTTTCCCGCATCTTTTTTCAAGAAAACTTCAATCTAAAAATTAAGAGTTTCATATAATCTTGGATTTTTGTATCCTGATTTATGAATACTTGGTTTTAAGAATTTTTCTTATACGGTATTTTGGCTCGCTGTTGAATTTATTCTTACACAAACGCCAAGTACTGTTTATTACTTCACACACGCTATTTATTTGAGATTTATTTACAGATAAATAGTACTGACGCAATTGGTACAGAGTTAAATCTTTTGCAGGCGCAGAGTCCGGGGACTCAGACTATACTGGTAACAAGTAAATTATTATTAATTTTTGTTTCCCACTAATTTTTGTACTATATTCCATTATTTTCAAAATCTTTTCCTTTCTTTTCAAATCTCTTTCTTTCAAAAATCAAATCCTAACTTTATTCTATACATCTCTCTTTTTTCCAACACTATCATACACTTTCTTTCAAATCCTACTTCCACTCAAATTTTCCTTTTTGTACGAAATCACTTCATTCCCCAACGTCTCTATCCTTCTTTTCACTCTATAAATACCTCTCATTTTTTCCATTAAATCTCACATCAAATTCTAACTCATATCTCAAATTTCTACTTCATATTCATTCTCTCTTCTTCCCCGGCGAAAATGGCGAAGTGGATGGAAATGTGTTTTCTTATGGTCATCACCGTCGTGGTGGTAATCATGTCCTTCTTCTGTCTGCATAGTCCTGAAAAATGTGGACCTTGGATGTTTACACTCCCAATCATATATATGTTATTATTTGTAGCTTGGGTTATTAATCGTCATTCTTATAGTTTGTCGTATCTCTTATTTCTTAATGTACCGTTTACTCGTTGTACTGTTCATTAAATTATATAATGTTTGTACTATCAGTATTAAATGTCGTATTATCTATCGAACTGTTGTTTAATTATTAAGATAATACTTTGTGTGTTTTCTGCCAGTTAAATATTTATTTTTTCTGTGCATTAAATGTTTTTTAGGGTTATTATCGGTAATTTTGCTCGCATACAGTATATATTATTTATTTATTATGTCTGTGTTTTTCTAACAACTTATGTAAATAAATTTTTATCATTAACACAAAACAAAAACAACAAAAATATTAACTTTGACTGTTGAATTTTCACCTTAACTGCTACATTAATACCTGAATGGTCAGTAGACAGTCAAAACCGCTGACAGTGTAATTCTCCGTGTTTTGTACCATCAATCAAATCAATCTTTTGCATTTCAAAATTCCAAGATTTTTGTTCTAGAAGTCTTCTGAATATCACATGATTAGCAGAGACTCAGCACTGCACAAAAATTAGGTACGCTTAACTGTCTCCTACACAAACAGTCCCTAATTAGGGTTTTCTTGTTTTTTCAGGAGAACAAGTTTTTGAGACCTCAAATGGATTTCATGGACCTCCATATATCTCAAAGTACCACCATGCAAATTTTCAAACTTCAATTCACTCAGACGCACAGTCAGCAGCTCAAACAGTCAACAGACGACCCGTTTGACCAAAAAAGTCAACAGACAGTCAAAAAAGAAATTTTTTGTCAACATCCATATTTTGTCAAAATATTCATCATTTGATCATTGGTTGATCATAATTCATCAAGGAAAGATCAAAAATCAACAAAACCCTAAGTTTCAAAATTAGGGTTTTCTCCTAAAAAGTCAACTGAACTTTGACTGGTCATAACTCTCTCATCCTTCATCCAAAAAATTCAAACCAAAGCTAATTTTGAAGGAATTTCAATTATCTTTCAAATGCAATTGGTCCCATGGTCATTAGATTCACCATTTGAAAAATATGAACCAAGACATTACAGGTCATTTTCAAAGTCAACAAAAAGTCACTTTTTTCAAAAGGACACACAAGGAGCATGGAAAATAATTTTGGTATGAGACCAAAGACATTGGTTAGATGACTCTTTGAGGTTTCCAAGAAGTACAACAAATCCTTCATGTGATAAAAATTGAGGGATTTATGCCTTGTTGAAGTTGACCATTTTTGGGAAAATGCATGAAATCAACATTGATCAAAAATGTTTTTTTTCCAAAAGGGGCCAAATTTCCATGATCCAAACATGTTTCCCATAATGTGAAGGGCCTCCCACGACCAAGACAAAGCCCATAGCATTTTTGTTTCTTTTTTTTTGGTTTAATTTTATCACATTTAAGATTAAATTAAAAAAGGAAAATGGAAGGATAATATGTAACTTTGATTCAAAACAAGTGAGCTAAGCAAATTAAGAGCCCATGGATAACCATGGATACAAAGGGTGCTAACACCTTCCCTTTGTATAACCTACCCCCTTACCCAGAATTTGTTAAAGGTCTTTTTTCTGTTTCTTTTATAAACCTTTCCTTAATTGGATAGAATAAAAGTCGGTGGCGACTCTCTGATTTTCAAAAACACAAAAAGCAGAAAGAAAAGAGTCAGTTCGTGTATCTCTCCACGAGAGGTACGTAAAAAACCGAGGGCGACACAATGCTGTACGGAATACGCAAAGCATTAAATACTCCCAACGGTCATCTTCTCAAGCGCCTATAAATATGAAGTTCTGATGAGAAGCAAGGTAACGAACTTTGAACATACTGAAACGCTGCTCAAATCAAAAGCTCACAGACTTCATCTTCATCAAAGCTCGCTACATTGCTGTTGTAATATATTAGTGAGATTAAGCTTAAACTTTAAGAGAAATATCACTGTTGTGATTAAAGCTTTTCAGAAGCATTGTAATACTCTTAGAATTTAATTACATTAATTTGTAAGTAACTAGAGTGATCAAGTGTGATCAGGATACTCTAGGAAGTCTTAGCTTGTGTCTAAGCAGTTGTAACTAGAGTGATCACGTGGTGGTCAGGATACTCTAGAAAGTCTTAGCTTGTGTCTAAGCAGTTGTTCCTAGAGTGATCAGGTTGTGATCAGGATACTCTAGAAGACTTAGTCACGGGCTAAGTGGAAAACCATTGTAATCTGTTGAGATTAGTGGATTAAACCCTCAGGTGAGGTAAATCACTCCAAGGGGGTGGACTGGAGTAGTTTAGTTAACAACGAACCAGGATAAAAATAACTGTGCAATTTGTTTTTATCGTTCAAGTTTTTAGACTACACTTATTCAAACCCCCCCTTTCTAAGTGTTTTTCTATCCTTCAATTGGCATCAGAGCGCCGGTTCTAAGGTGCAAGCACTTAACCGTGTTTAGAAAAGATTCAGGAAGAGAAAAACGCTTCAGTATAAGATGGCTGGTGAAGATTCAAACCCTACATCTATATCTGGCTCTTCTGAGCAATACAACGGAAACGGTAACAATGGTTACACTAGACCACCAGTATTTGATGGTGAAAACTTTGAATACTGGAAAGACAAACTGGAAAGTTACTTCCTTGGTCTAGATGGTGATCTTTGGGATCTTCTGATGGATGGTTACAAACATCCAGTAAAAGCCTCAGGCGTAAGGCTTACCAGGCAAGAAATGAATGATGATCAAAAGAAGCTTTTCAGAAATCATCATAAATGTAAGACTGTTTTGTTGAATGCTATCTCTCATGCTGAGTATGAGAAGATATCTAACAGGGAAACTACCCACGATATATATGAGTCATTGAAAATGGCCCATGAGGGAAATGCTCAAGTCAAGGAGACTAAAGCTCTTGCTCTAATCCAGAAATATGAAGCCTTCAAGATGGAGGATGATGAAGATATTGAGAAGATGTTCTCAAGATTTCAAACTCTAACTGCTGGATTGAGAGTTCTGGATAAAGGCTACACCAAGGCTGATCATGTAAAGAAGATCATCAGAAGCTTACCCAGAAGATGGGGTCCAATGGTGACTGCATTCAAGATTGCCAAGAATCTGAATGAAGTTTCTTTAGAAGAGCTTATTAGTGCCTTGAGAAGCCATGAAATAGAGCTGGACGCAAACGAGCCTCAAAAGAAAGGTAAGTCTATTGCATTAAAATCTAATTTTCAAAAATGCACTAACGCTTTTCAGGCCAAAGAAGAAGATCCTGAAGAATCAGAATCTGAAGAAGAAGATGAACTGTCCATGATCTCCAGAAGGGTAAACCAACTCTGGAAAAGCAAGAAAGGAAGTTCAAAGGTTTCAGAAGTTCAAAGAGATTTGAACGAGGAGAATCTTCTGGTGACAGAAGATCTGACAAGAAGAAGGTTGTCTGCTATGAGTGCAATGAGCCTGGACACTTCCAGAATGAATGTTCAAAACTTCAGAAGGAGAATCCCAAGAAGAAGTTTCATAAGAAGAAAGGTCTTATGGCAACATGGGATGATTCTGAATCAAAATCAGAATCAGACTCTGAAGGAGAGCAAGCCAACTTTGCGCTGATGGCTACAAAAGATGATGGATCAGAATCTACATCAGAATCAGATTCTGAAGAGGTATTTTCTGAACTATCTAGAGAAGAGCTAGTTTCCAGCTTAACAGAACTTCTGGAACTCAAAGCTCATCTTAGTATCAAATACAAAATGCTGAGAAAGCAATTTGAATTTGAAACTAAGAAGCTGGAATTGGAAAATTCTGAACTGAAGGAAACAGTTTTAAAATTATCCAAAATTAGTGGATCTCCTTCTGAATCAGAAAAATCCATTCCTAGAATGAATCATATTCTGAAGGAATATGACTTGAGCTTCAGGAAGTTTCTATCTAGAAGTATTGGCAGAAGTCAGCTTGCTTCTATGATATATGTTGTGTCTAGAAACAATAGAGTAGGCATTGGTTATGAGGGTGAAACCCCATACAAGCTTGAATTTGTGGATGATATGAAAATATCATACAAGCCTCTGTATAACCAATTTAAATTTGCCCACTCCCATGATATTAGGCACACATCACATGCTCAAAGCTTTCACATAACACACACTAAGAAGCATGTGACACAACCTAAGAAATATCATGGAACTCAGAATAGAAATTATCATGCTGTTCCTCCTATTTCTTATAATGCTAAACCTAAGTTCAATCAGAACTTAAGGAGAACTAACAAGAAAGGACCCAAGAAAATGTGGGTACCTAAGGAAAAGATTATTCCTATTGCAGATACCCTTGGCTGCAAAGAAGAAAAAGCACAACATGTCATGGTACCTGGACTCAGGGTGCTCGCGACACATGACGGGAAGAAGGTCTACATTCCAAGACCTGGTGCTTAAACCAGGTGGAGAAGTCAAGTTTGGAGGAGATCAGAAGGGCAAAATCATTGTCCATAAGTCAATTAAGTGACAATGGTTATGACATAATCTTTAATCAAAAGTCTTGCAAGGCTGTAAGTTAGAAGGATGGCTCAATCCTATTTACAGGCAAGAGAAAGAATAACATTTATAAGACAGATCTTCAAGATCTTAAGGATCAGAAGGTTACTTGTCTTATGTCTGTTTCTGAAGAGCAATGGGTCTGGCACAGAAGATTAGGACATGCTAGTTTGAGAAAGATTTCTCAGATTAACAAACTAAATTTGGTCAGAGGACTCCCTAATCTGAAATACAAATCAGATGCTCTTTGTGAAGCATGTCAGAAGGGCAAGTTCTCCAAACCTGCATTCAAGTCTAAGAATGTTGTTTCTTCCTCAAGGCCGCTAGAACTCTTGCATATTGATATGTTTGGACCAGCCAAAACAGCATCAATCAGAGGGAAGAAATATGGATTAGTCATCGTAGATGATTATAGCCGCTGGACATGGGTAAAGTTCTTGAAACACAAGGATGAGTTTCATTCAGTGTTCTTTGAATTCTGCACTCAGATCCAATCTGAAAAGGAGTGCAAAATCATAAAGGTCAGAAGTGATCATGGTGGCGAATTTGAGAACATATTCTTTGAGGAGTTCTTCAAAGAAAATGGTATTGCCCATGATTTCTCTTGCCCTAGAACTCCACAACAAAATGAAGTTGTAGAGTGGAAGAATAGGACTCTACAAGAAATGGCCAGAACCATGATCAATGAAACCAATATGGCTAAGCACTTCTGGGCAGAAGCAATAAACACTGCGTGTTATATTCAGAATAGAATCTCTATAAGACTTATTCTAAATAAGACTCCTCATGAATTGTGGAAGAACAGAAAGCCCAACATTTCATATTTTCATCCTTTTGGATGTGTGTGTTTTATTCTGAATACTAAAGATCATCTTGGTAAGTTTGATTCTAAAGCACAAAAGTGTTTCCTTCTTGGATATTCTGAACGCTCTAAAGGCTACAGAGTATACAATACTGAAACATTGATTGTAGAAGAATCAATCAATATCAGGTTTGATGATAAGCTTGGTCTTGAAAAACCAACGCAGCTTGAGAATTTTGCAGATATAGATATTGACATATCAGAAGCTGTAGAACTAAGGAGCAAAGCTGCAGAAGCTGGAAGTCTCAGAAGCAATGGATCAGAAGATCAAGTTGCTGCTTATTTAGAGGATCTGAGTATCTCTGAAGAGCCAACAGTCAGAAGATCACCCAGACTTGCATCATCTCATTCAGAAGATGTGATTCTTGGAAAGAAAGACGATCCCACCAGAACAAGGGAATTCCTTAAGAACAATGCAGACTGTCAATTATGTCTTGTTTCTTTGATCGAGCCAACTTCTATTGATCAAGCTCTAGAAGATCCAGGCTGGATAATTGCCATGCAAGAAGAAATCAATCAGTTTACAAGGAATGATGTATGGGACTTGGTTCCTAGACCAAAAGGATTTAACATCATCGGCACTAAGTGGGTATTCAGAAACAAGCTAAGCGAGAAGGGAGAAGTGGTAAGAAACAAAGCCAGACTGGTTGCTCAGGGCTATAGTCAGCAAGAAGGGGTTGACTATACAAAAACCTTTGCACCAGTGGCCAGGTTAGAATCTATTCGTCTATTAATTTCTTTTGCCACTCAACACAACATCACTCTTTATCAGATGGATGTCAAGAGTGCCTTCTTAAATGGTTATATAGATGAAGAAGTTTATGTCCATCAACCTCCTGGTTTTGAAGACTCCAAGTCTCCAAATCATGTTTTTAAATTAAAGAAATCATTATACGGATTGAAGCAAGCTCCTAGAGCTTGGTATGAACGTTTAAGTTCTTTCCTTCTGGAAAATGGTTTCACTAGAGGAAAAGTGGACACTACTCTCTTTTGTAAAACCTTTAAAAAGGATATTTTAATTTGTCAAATATATGTTGATGATATCATCTTTGGAACATCTAATGCTACACTTGGAAAGGAGTTTGTTGAGTCTATGCAGGCTGAATTTGAAATGAGCATGATGGGAAAACTCAAGTATTTCCTTGGGATTCAAATCAACCAAACTTCTGATGGAACCTATGCTCATCAAACGAAGTATGTGAAAGAACTTCTGAAGAAGTTTAATCTTTCTGAAAGCAAAGAAGCCAAAACTCCTATGCATCCAACATGTGTCCTAGGTAAGGATGAGGTAAGTAAGAAGGTAGATCAGAAGTTGTACAGAGGTATGATTGGATCTCTTCTATACCTAACTGCTTCTAGACCTGACATTGTCTTCAGTGTTTGTTTGTGTGCTAGATTCCAATCAGATCCGAGAGAATCTCATTTAACTGTTGTTAAGAGAATTCTGAGGTATCTGAAAGGTACTACTAATGTTGGTTTAGTCTACAGAAAATCCAAAGAATACAACTTAGTAGGATTCTGTGATGCTGACTATGCTGGAGATAGAATTGAAAGGAAGAGCACTTCTGGAAGTTGTCAATTTCTTGGAAGTCATCTGATCTCATGGTACAGCAAGAAGCAAGCTACTATTGCCCTCTCAACAACAGAAGCAGAATATGTTGCTGCTGCTGGTTGTAGCACACAAATGCTCTAGATGAGAAGTCAGCTAGAAGATTATCAGATATATGAGAGTAACATTCCTATCTT
Source organism: Vicia villosa (assembly GCF_029867415.1). Lineage (NCBI taxonomy): Eukaryota > Viridiplantae > Streptophyta > Magnoliopsida > Fabales > Fabaceae > Vicia > Vicia villosa. The sequence continues at coordinate 5,764,323 of NC_081186.1, forward strand.
CTGTGATAATACTTCTGCTATATGTTTATCAAAGAATCCTATCTTACATTCAAAAGCTAAACATATTGAGATTAAACATCATTTCATAAGGGACTATGTTCAGAAGGGTGTTATATCTTTAAACTTTGTGGATACAGACCATCAATGGGCTGATATCTTTACAAAACCCCTTGCTGAAGATAGGTTTAAGTTCATTGTGAAGAATATCAGTATGGACTTGTGCCCAGAATGAGAAGATGAGAAGATCTTTGTATGAGTATCTTCTGAAATGTGTTAAGACTAGGCAGCCATAAGAAGTTCTGATACTAATCAATTAGAAACTCTGATTCTGTTATCTCTAATGTGTCATTATCTAAGTTGATTTAGAAGTTCTTTTAAAGCAAAACAGCTGTCACCAGTCTCTCCAGAAAATGAACACGTATTCACTATTTCTGGACAAGCATGCGTGCAGTTGAGGGGACGCCTACTTAGGTAACTGTGCTAATCACTTCTTTTGTCATAATTATCTCTCCTCACGTCACGTAACATTAAATGCTATCCATCATTTATTTTTTATTTCTTTTCTTTTATATTCTTCAAACGTTTCTTTTCCCTCTTTTATTTCTCTCTCTTGCATTCAGTTTCTTTTTTCGCTCTCTCTCTCTCTGCATTCATATCATAAACCCTGGCGGTTCTTCATTATCTGCAACTTCACCATGAATCCTTCGTCAAGCTCATCAAACCAAGCAACAGATCGTAAACAAAAGAGAAAGGCAACCGAAGAATCTGAAAACGAACCAAAAAGGACAAGGATCACCTACGATCCTCTCAAGGTGAATCCTTTTGAAGCTATGTTGTCTAGAAACTACTCTAGACGTGTGTTTGAACCCCTTGAAGGTGTCCCTCAATCACCTCCCTCTTCACAGACCTCCACCGCCTCATCCTCTTCACTCATCTCTCTGCAACCACCATAATCACCGTCTGATATCCCATCCTCCTCAACCCATCTCACAGATATCTCCTCATCTCTCTCACACCCTTTTCCCACCAGAACACCTAACCCCTACAGCTGTGTGTATCCTGATTCCAGATTCACCGTCAACCCTCCAACACCTACCACTCATACCTATCTAGAGCTTTTACACTCAAATGTAAATAGCTGGTTGGAGATTCTGGGTGCTGCACACCTTAACCATCTGGATGAGCCTGCTACCTGCAACCTCTGGGAAGCCTTTCGCCAGGATTTTCTGGTTAGAGCTATGGATGTCCAGAGAAGGATCATGACTGAAGCACCTGGTGCTCGTGGTCTTCTTTTGGAAGCTGGTGAAAGCAGCTATCACTATCTCATCAGGAACAGAAGAGTTCTTGAAGAGAGGATACCTGCAGATGAGATGGAAGAAGGAAATCCCTGTAGAGACATCGTGGTATGGAGACCAAGGAATCCAGTGCTAACTGGAGATTTTCAATGGTTGTTTAATTGGTTCAGAATGAACCCTTCTGATAGCGCTCCTCACATGGTCTTTCCAGAAGTGGTTTATCCTGCAAAAGTTGCTGGTCCAACTCCTCCAACAAACCTAGCAGCTATTCTTCAGGCGTTGGAAGTTGGAGCTTCTGAGTTGCCTGAACCAGAATATGCTGAGGCTGCTTCTGAGTCAAACTCAGATGTTGAGATGGAAGGTGCAGAAGCTGAAGACCTTCCAGAAGATCGCCCTGCTGAGATTGCTGTCCCTGTTGGCAGAAGTTCTGGCGCTTCTTCTTCTGGAGAACCCTCAGCTCTGATGAAGACTTTGGAAGCTCTACATCAGAATCAAGCCATGTTGGCTTCTCGTTTGGACAAGCAAGAAGCAACCAATGCTGAGTTTCGCTCCTTCATGGCAAGGCAAACTGCAAGCACTGACAGGATTCATGACATGCTGGCGCAGATTGTGTCTAGGCTAGGGTCTTAGTCTTTGGTCGTTGTAGTTTTCTTTCCTTGTTGCATCTGCTTGTTCTGCATCTTTTTGTGTACTTCCTCTTTCAAATCAATGAAAAAGTTTAAATCTGTTTCTTTCCTGTTTTCTTTTGCTTTTCATCTGAATTTTTTATGTTTTTGATGTTATGACAAAAAGGGGGAGAAAATGTGATAAATGATCTGATTAATATTATCAGTTACCGGGAAGAAAGTCCCTACACCACTAACAGAATTTGCAAGATTTGTGTTTCTAAGTGTTTTGCAGGATTGAAGACAATCTCAAAGACTCAACACAAGAAGCAAAATCATGAGGAGAAGCAATTCTAAAGAATCAAGCTCTTGCATTCTTGAAGCAAGCCGAGTGCTATGAAGCTTCAGAATCAGAAGCAAGAAGCAAGAAGGAAGAATGTTATGATATTCTGATGATAGAATATTCCTTTCATTCTAATGCTTTATATGTTCTGATGCATATTTTTATATGCTCTGAAACATTTTATGTGTGTTCTGACAAATTGATATATTTAATGAAACACATTATATATGATTAGATGCAATCCATATGCTCTGATACATATTTCATTTTCTGATTCATTCATGCTGACTTTTGTCGTTTAGTTTGTTCTGTAACATTTCAGGATGTAGAGATGCTCTGATGATGCTCTGGTACATTCAACAATGTTCTGATACAATCTAGCATGAATTGAAGTAAGAAGAAATTCAAGCTCTGAAGCTGTCCTAATGGAAGCAAGAATCAGAAGCTGTGAATGTTCTAAAGATCGAAGAAATTCAAGTTCTGAAGCTGTCCGATGGAAGCAAGAATCAGAAGCTGTGAATGTTCTGAAGATCAAAGAAATTCAAGTTCTGAAGCTGTCCGATGGAAGCAAGAATCAGAAGAGATCAAAGAAATTCAAGTTCTGAAGCTGTCCTAAGGAAGCAAGAATCAGAAGTCATGAATGTTCTTAAGATCAAGCATATGTGAACGTCTCTACTGAAATACTCAGGGAAGTCTTTTATTTATAAAATTCTTCTAGTATTAATTTCAGGGGGAGATTACTCATCTCAGGGGGAGATTGTTAATCTCAGGGGGAGACATATTCACACATTGTCTATATGCTTATGCTATAGCTGTGTAATTCTCCTTTGTCGTTTGTTCTTTTCTGATTGCAAATTCATATCATTTATGTATGTTTTTGTCATCATCAAAAAGGGGGAGATTGTTAGAACAAGATTTGTTCTGATCAATATTCTTAGTTTTGATGATAACAAGGATATGAATTTTGTATAAGATAATGTGGTACTCTAATACACTGCAATTTCCCTTTCAGGAAATATATAAAGAGTATGCACAAATTCAGCGCAAGAAGCACTGACTCAGAAGGTTCAGCATGCAACATTAGATCATGGTCTGGCAAGACATCAGAAGATGGTCAAAGCAGAATCAGAACATGGGTCTATGGAAGCATCAGAAGAACTTAAGTTCAGAAGCAGAAGCACTGAAGTTCTCATGGTATCACGCTCAGAAGCACTTCAAGATCAGAAGACAAGAAGATGCTCTGCACCAAGCTGTTTGACTCTGATGATATTCAAACGTTGTATACACAAACATCAGATCAGAAGAAAGTACAAGATGGCAGGCTACGCTGACTGACAAAAGGAACGTTAGAAGCTATTAAAGGCAACGTCAGTAGACACAGCGTAAACAAGGCTCGAGGTAGTTGACAAAAGAGTGAAACATTAAATGCAATGTTTTACGGAATACGCAAAGCATTAAATGCTCCCAACAATCATCTTCTCAAGCGCCTATAAATATGAAGTTCTGATGAGAAGCAAGGTAACGGACTTTGAACATGGAGGTGCCTTGAGACATATGAGGGACATTGAGATCCATTTGAGGCCTTGAATATTCACAATCCTTTGATAAAATGAAAACTCTAGTTTTGGAGATCTTTGATTAGGAGAGAGTGGCTTGAACAAGCCTTTGAACCTTGAGCCATTGAAGATGCATAGAGGAGGGCAAATTTTGGGGTATGACAGTTGCCCCTGTTCAATCTTCCTTAACCTGAAGAATCAGATAGGCACGTGTCATACCCCAAAATTTGCCCATCACATTTCAAGATATCTTGGCTCAAGCAGTCTCCTCAGGCTCATATGATATCCAATTGCAAGCATGTTCACTCTCCTCTTAAACAATGTGGACCAAAACTAGGGTTTTGTTTATGTCCAAGAAAAATCAACTTCTGATACCCCAAGTGGACTTCATGGCCTCTCATATGATTCAAAGTATCCTCATGACAACTATCAAGCCCCGATTCAAAAGATTGCTCACTCAATGGCCCAAACGATAAATGATCGACTAGTTGACCTAAAAGTCAAACTACTGTCAAACCACAGTCAAAACTTCTGATTTTTTGTCAAACATCCTCATTATGAAGTATCATTCACCATTTGATCAAGAATTGATCATAGTTCATCAAGGAAAGATCAAAAAATCAACAAATCAAAAGTTTCCAAATTAGGGTTTGTATAGGAGAAAGTCAACTGAACTTTGACCAGCCATAACTCTCACATGGAACATCAGAAATTTTCCATCCAAAGCTCATTTTGAAGGAAATTGAATTCTCTACAAATTTGTCTCTCACATGCGAAGTCTAAAAATGCTTCATTTGAGATATATGAACCAAAACATTATAGGTCCTTTCCAAAAGTCAACAAAAAGTCACTTTTTTCAAAAGGACACACAACGACCATGGAAAATAATTTTGATATGAGACCAAAAGAACTGGTTAGAGGACTCTTTAAGGTTTCTAAAAAGTCCTAGAACTCTTCCATACCTCAAAAAATGAGGGAGATATGCCTTGTCAAAGTTGATCGGTTTTGGTTGAAATATATGAAACAAATAAAGGTTAAAATTGAGTTTCTTTTCACATGGGCCTAACTTTTGATCTGGATACTTGATCCTAAGCTTATCCATGACCCACATTACTAATATATTTTTTTTATCATTATTATCTATTTTATTTTGAATTTTATTCTTTTAAAATTCAATTTAAATCAAGTAAATAATGGGAAATATGAAAGATATGCATGAATTTATTTTTTCAATCAATCTTGGGCAAATATTCAGATAGAAATATAGTAAAATTCGTTGGCCTTTGATTGAGAAAGAATAAATGCAAAAATAGAAGGTTTCCATGCAAAAATAAATCAAATTCTTTTCAATCTTTGCAAATATATAAACACTTGATTCTTCCCAAATTCGTTTGACCTAATGGCTGGGACTACGTATATACAACAAGTCGTGCGTGTTAAGGGGAGGGAACTAGGGTTTCGTTCATAAAGAATTTTCACATGCACTTGTATATTCGAGTTTGGTTTCACAACCAATATCAGTCAAAACCAAACGTTGGAACATCTCTCTGAAGTCACCAAGAGCTTGTACCAGTCGTCCCTGAAGATCACAGCGCCCCAGGAGGTCACAGTTCGGTAAGCATTGATTGGTAATATTCTTTGATTTCAATTTTTATGATCATGCCATTTAAATAAGTTTTGTGAGTACATACATGTTCATGGTATTGGGAGGAACGTTTTTTACGCTTCAGTTGTGAGTTTTGATGCATGAACAGTCGTATGCCATTGATAGGGCACCAAGGTCTCCCCTCTTTGTTTTCGTACTTACAAGCATTATTAGCAAAAACTAACCACGCCATTGGGTTCAAAACGTCCGATTTAGTATATATGGGTCGCTTTGGTTTTGTTCTTTGATGATTTATGCAGGTCGAACAATTGAAGCAATCGGAAGAGACGGTGGAAACCACCGTGTGCGGTGGTTTGATATTCTAACCGTGGGCCAGTGCGCTTGCGTGGCTCCCACGCTTATCCCTATTGGCCAGACAACATATACTCTTTCTCTCTCCCATTCCGAACACGCGTGGAATCTCGCTAATGGACAGTCAACCTTCCAACAATCTCCTTCCTGGGCTAATTGGATGAAAGCGCAACGAAGGGGGCCCACATTTGACTGTCTTTTTGCAAATCCATTTAATTATGAGGTTTACATATTTTATTATTTACAACGAGTTCATTAACACATCTTCAATCCAGCGCAGGTGGTTAAAAGGTGAGTTCAATGGCCAGCGAAACCTGGGTTCGATACCCAGTAATGTCCTTTGTTTTTTAGACAATTTCTTGCATAAACAAAATGCAGATCAAGTGCGCGCGTTCTCACCAGGCTTACCATACACCTCCAGCGATCAGACCATTAGATCCTTCCAGTATTGTATCAGACGTCCATCAAGCAAGGAGTGCACCATGGACCTTCAACCCTTAATCACACAAGATCATAACAGCTAAGTTTTCCAACTTTTATTTATTTTTAATTATATGTTTCTTCTTTTATTTTTTCTTGCTTCTTTATTATTTTCAAAATGAAAACTTATTTTATCTAAACCTATTTATTTATAAAATTATATTTTCACAACCTTTTAATTTATTTAATCGAAGTTTCGACTTTTTTCATATAATATTAACATTATTTATATTAATTAAAATCAGGGTTATTTAGTCACTTAGATATTCATTTATTTCATATCAATCCTTTTAGGGTTTGCTCAACCCCATTTACCTGCCTTTTAGTGAAAAATAGGGTTTATACCCATAGCTAACGAACTTTAAATGCACAAACACTTCTCTTCTTTGTGTTTAACTTTTTAGGGTTAACCAAAATCTTCCGATTACGCACCATGTCAATCAAAAAGCTAAGTTTCTACTGCTTTTCCCCTTTAAATATCATTTTAATTATTTTGCCCTTTGCTAAAATAGGGTTGCGTAGTCAATGAATCCCTCTTACACTAACTTTTATTCATTTTATGTTTAATTCTCAGATGATCAGAGTCAATGAAGGTTCGAGGAAGGTCGGGGCAGAGATCAAGATAATTAAATTATTTATATTTCTTATTTTCTGTTATAATCCCCCATTCCCGCAGGTGTTTATTGTAATAGCGTAGGATTTTTATCTTTCCGCCTTTAATTTCCGCTCATTTTAAACTGCGTGGTTAGTAATCCTAGGGAGCGCAACCATGAACTGAACGTAGAATCACTAACTTTACAAGATAAATGTCATCAAAATTAACCACGTGATTATTACACACACTCACCTTTAGGGTACCCCTCTTGCTTCCTGGTACCTTCAATTTCGATCAAAAAATAGTCAAGTCCCTTCGAATATAGGGATACCTTAGCTTGTTGCCTTCGATTCAAAATCACCACGTCCTTCCGATAAAAGATCATAGTCCCTTCGAGTTGCCTACGATAAATACGATCTCGTCCCTCGATTAAATGGTGATAGTCCCTTCGATTGCTAAGGTATCCTTGTTGTTGCCTAAATGACTATTATATCCTTCCCTTAGACTACCTGTCCCCTTTATGGCAAGGGACTGTCTTGCGGAGAACAATACATCTCGATGACCCTTCGATGACCCGCACATCCAATTGAAAGACTTCCTGCCTTCTCATGGTATGGATAGACCCTTTCGCCCGAAATACTTAAAGAATAAGAAAGACCATAATCCTAGGGTAGGTAGCTCTTAACTGCTTGCTCACAACAAACTTTTAAAATACTTTTCACACCTCCTTTCAAACACTTTCAAACAAGGCTACGCTTATTTACAAGCTAAAGTCCTTAACGAAATTTTTACTATTCACACACGACACTTCAAACTTTTTCAAACAAACAAAGTGAGCTAAGCAATTAAGAGCCCATGGATAACCATGGATGCAAAGGGTGCCTTACACCTTCCTTTTGTATAACCTACCCCCCAAACTCAAAATCTTTCAAAGGTCTTTCCTGTTCTTTTTTCCTTTCCAATTGGATAAAATAAAAGTCGGTGGCGACTCTCGCTATCCACACATTTCAAATAAAGTCAGTTCACCGTATTACAGAACTGGCGACTCTGTTGGGGATGCTTTCGAATAAAAGAGGGGTTACCTTAGAGTTAAGATCACTTTAAATTTGTTTGACTTGTTTGCTTTATCTTTAAAGGCTGTTTTGGGTATTCTGCTGTGTGAAAGATCCTACACCCGGATCTAGTGTACCTTAGGTATGTGGCATGAGACCAGGGAGGCTGTACGACATGTATCGTTATGGTTGAACTGGTGGCCACCGTTAGTGCGACACTTTGGTTTGTCCTGATGACCCTTAAATATGATCGAGGAGACATTTGGCTACCGCGTGGTGTCACAAGCACTAATTCGCCCTTAGAACCTTAGTTGAACTTGACTTTGGCCTATAGGAAGTAGCGAGATAGCTGGCTTTGAATTCCTGACTGAAGCCGGTTGATACTCGATGCTACACTCATTGAGATTGGACTCTAGGGATGCTTTTGGCTGGCCAATCGAGTGCCATGTTGAGACAATGCCCGCGAGAAAGATCAGGGATATGAGCACCATAGAACCCGGTTACTATTCTAGGACAGGTTGAACCAACTTAACTTCAGTGGGGAGGGTACTTACCTATGAACTTCACGCAAGCCTTTAAACCTAAGGACACTTGTGTGACTTGTCTGTGCTTGCTACTAACCCTTTGGTTTTCTTTCAGGTTTTTCTTTTGGGACTCACTCGTCCTTACTAGCTTACGTTATGCCTGATGCATTACATAACATCATGACATCATGACATCATGACATCATGACATCATACGCATAACATGATTTAACTAACCTTTTCAAGGATCTTAGGAATTTAGGGCGCACAATTTCAGGTGCTCTTATCAAGGACTGAATCCCTATCAAGGGGCAAGAGGATTTATTTTCCTCTGGCCACATACCTTCCAATTCAGAGACTCGGCACCTATCAAGGGGAAAGAGGAATTATTTTCCTCTAGCTGTGTACCTTCAAATTCAAAAGTATCCCGAATCAGAGGTTATGACCCACTAGATATGGTGAGCTCGATTCCCATAGAAGAACATCCAAAAATCAGAGTTCTTCAAACAAAGATGCGACCAAATCATTTACCAATGCTGCTATCTAAATTTCCTAAAGGTCCTTGAAAGTATTGCATCCGCATTCATAACATCGCATCACAGGTTTCCACCACAGGTTTCTCACCTCCTCGCTGTTTATTTCAGCATCATGAATCTCGAGCAATCAGTCACAAATCTTCAGGCTCAAAACAACCAATTCCGAGAGATGATCTTTAACTTGGCCAGGGGGCAAGAAGAATTAAAGGAACTCCTATTCTTGGGGTACAATTACAATGCGAGATGCGCCTATTATTCGAACAGTCCTGGTTATGGTGTAAAGGATGGTAGACCGTTGAAGCGTGCCATTAAAGATTTAATCATGACACTCAAATCAGAAAAGACCACGACAATGAAGTCACGACAACTGAGTCACGACAACAAAGTCACGACAACCGAGTCATGATAATGGAATCACGACAACTGAGTCACGATAATGGAATCACGACAACTGAGTCACGATAATTGAATCACGACAACAAAGTCACGACAACTGAGTCACGATAATGGAATCACGACAACTGAGTCACAACAATCAATTCACTCATATGATCCAGACGCTCAGGGCAACCGAGCCAAAGAATTCTAACACCTACTATAAACCCAATGCGAGGTGCGCGTACCATTCCAACAGTCTTGTACATTACGCAAACAATTGCTTGACATTAAAGAATAAGACCAAGATCTGATCAATGACGGAGAAATCAAATCCAACCCTCCTGAAACCCCTGTGGTGATCACCGCTCCTATGCCTAATCATGACATGATTGATTGACGTCTCGACGGACGAACTTTTGGATCATTAGATCTACTTTCATTTGCAAGTTCTTTCCTGTTTGTTTAAACATTCGACTCATGATAGACATTATCTGTTTTAATCATCATCATCAGTGAATTGCATATATTTGTCTTGAATAAATTATTTTGCTATCACTCATTTTAAATTATGTCTCTACTTTGCATATGTTTTGTGATATTCAACTCCTGTTAAAGTTGTATGCCTTTCGAGGGAGGATGACGAAAACGATACCGCAACCTCATACAGTATGCTTTTGAGCGGACTATGCTGACAATGTACAGGCATTGTTTCAATTCCTAAACCGTGGAGATATAAGGATGTTAATCCCTCGTCAACCCCTTTGATCCTAAGAAGTAGAAGTTTCTTTCTGGTACTAATTAAAAACCTTGATCATAACCTGGGGCAGGATAGTTCTCAGTTAATTTGGCTGTGCATTCTATTTTAAGAGAATCATTCAGTACACCTTTCAACAAAGGTTTCAATCACAAACGTTCATCCGCACACATCAAAGAAGTGTTGGAGATGTCAATCAAAAGCCAATGATGGTTCATCAACCATTAAGCAAGGCAGTCAATATCTTTAAAAAAAAAATGAATGAATGAAAAAAGATATATACAAAGAAAAGCCTGCTAAGTCAAAAATCAAAAAGAAGACTTAGGCAAAAATCAAGGCATCCCGCTGTCTGTAAGCTCAAAACGGACAGTTCAGGAAAAAGTTAGGGATATCAAAAAGATGGAAAAGAGAAGTCAATAAATTCATGAACAACACAATGTTGGGACTACCAAAAGGAAGAAGTGTCTGCCATCTCAAAAGTTCTCTTTACTTGTGAACCATCATCATTATCAAAGGTGCAAATCCAAAAGTCTCTTGGGACCTGAATGCATAAGTTGAATTAACTGAGCTTAGGACTGAAGATCATCACGAAGAGGGGTGGGTACAATCTAATTTTGAGCCTTTATCCTTTGTTTCTTAAACCGTGAACCAAGCCACATTACAACCCTTGAAAGTCCTAATTGAAGCATGGTTAGTTCGAAAGCATACTGTCACAAAAAAGGGTATCCTGACTCCTTAAGGTTTACCACAAATGCTGAGTTGATACTTAGTTTTCACAAAATCACATTTTATAAGCATCACGCTTTTACATCTCATGTTTTAATGTTTTTCAACAAACTCAAGACAGACGTATGCATTGCATATCATGAATTCTTTATTAAGCATATTCTGCTACATAATTTCAAATGTTAGCATCAGAAAGAACTTGCACAGGGTACAACTAATGAAGGAAAGTTATCCCGACAGACAAGATTACTCTAAGAAGCAATGTCTCCTACGTGTACAAGGGGCATGGCACGCTTTGCCCAATCAATCTGGGGCAATCAAGTCAAGATTCCAAGAATCTCTCAAAAAGCCAAACAGTTAGGGGCATGCATACAAATAGATCTGAAGCTACTTCCCAACCAACATGTGATATTGTCTTTGGCCTATGATTACTAGGGGCATGTCGCCCATAGTGCACGTATTATAAAGTCCTCGCAAGGCGAATCTTTTCAAAGTCTCTACTAGCGGGGGCCAATCTATGCAAGTCCAGTTTGACATCTTGATCAATACTTAGCGGTGTGTCCTAATCAAATCCAGGAATGGTAATCACTATAATACTAGGGGCAATGTTCAAGGCACCCATGCCTTCCCACAGCTCCGACTTCACAAGATCATATCCCCACAGAGCAATTATCAAGAAGATATGTTCAAACATACTCGTCCTGACAAAGACATGACTCCCCAACAGAGTTTACATCTTCAACACTACTGGTTGTCCAAAACCTTGCTCTTCTCCAACATGGTGTATTAATATCTCTAATCCCCAATCAGGGTACATCAAGTTACTGATCCTCCCCAAGCAGAAATCATAAATTCCTAGCTGAGCATCTCCAAGATAAGATCAAACATCAAAATTACAATGACATGGAGATCCACCTCCTCAATCAAGATGTGTCAAATAGCATAAATCATAAACATATTCATACAATTGCATTCATGTTCATACATAATACATAATGCATCGCGACAAATGCGTACATAACATGCAAGGTTCTCATTTATTTTGAGAATCCCGTCACATAAACGCATTACATGCATCATGACATGGCATAAAAAACTAACTTTGCTTTTTTCAGGTTACTGCTGCAGTCAAATAAACAACTTCAAAACCTTTGGATCTAAGTCGATACCTTGGACGGTTCCTTAATGATCTACCTTTGGATCTAAGTCGATACCTTGGACGGTTCCTTAATGATCTACCTTTGGATCTAAGTCGATACCTTGGACGGTTCCTTAATGATCTACCTTTGGATCTAAGCCGATACCTTAGACGGTTCCTTAATGATCTACCTTTGGATCTAAGTCGATACCTTGGACGGTTCCTTAATGATCTACCTTCGGATTTAAGTCGATACCTTGGACGGTTCTTTAATGATCTACCTTCAGATTTAAGTCGATACCTTGGACGGTTCCTTAAACAATCTACCTTCAAATTTAAGTCGATACCTCAGACGGTTCCTTAAACAATCATCTTCCAAGATCTAATTCAGTTACTACGAACGGTACTGACACGGTCAACTCTCAAGGATCTAATTCCATCATCACGAACGGTATGGACACGATCAATCTTCCAAAGTCTAATTCAGTTACTACGAACGGTGCTGACACGACAAGAGATCTAATTCTATCATCACGAACGGTGTGGACACGATCAATTACCTCCTCAGTCTAATACAATTACCACGAACGGTGCTGACACGACCAACTCTCAAAGATCTAATTCATCTACTACGAACAGTAATGACATGATCAACGTTCAAATACTTCTCAATACAATGGATTAGTCTAACGCACGACTTATCCTTCAACCTAACGCACGGTTTTCCAGACATCTGCTGATGCAAACTAGACCCAGTCTAACGTACGACTTGTTCTAAAGAAGTCTATCCTTCAGAGAAGGTCTAACGTACGACGTGTTCTGATTCCTAAGTCTATCAACCTGGATGGCATCTTCAAGCCCATCTCCGAAAAAAGTCCCTACTTCAGCTAGGGCAAATTCCTGGGTATTCTAGTGTTCAATCCCCTTCTACCTTCAGATTCCAACAGGCACACATGCCAGTCTACATCTTCAGATATAAGAAAATTGAACAGGGGCAGCTGTCATACCCCAAAATTTTCCCATCACATTTCAAGATATCTTGGCTCAAGCAGTCTCCTCAGGCTCATATGATATCCAATTGCAAGCATGTTGACTCTCCTACTAAACAATGAGGACCAAAACTAGGGTTTTGTTTATGTCCAAGAAAAATCAACTTCTGATACCCCAAGTATACTTCATGGCCTCTCATATGATTCAAAGTATCCTCATGACAAGTATCAAGCCCCGATTCAAAAGATTGCTCACTCAATGGCCCAAACGATCAATGATCGACTAGTTGACCTAAAAGTCAAACAACTGTCAAACCACATTCAAAACTTCTGATTTTTTGTCAAACATCCTCATTATGAAGTATCATTCACTATTTGATCAAGAATTGATCATAGTTCATCAAGGAAAGATCAAAAAATCAACAAATCAAAAGTTTCTAAATTAGGGTTTGTATAGGAGAAAGTCAACTGAACTTTGACCAGCCATAAGTCTCACATAGAACATCAGAAATTTTCCATCCGAAGCTCATTTTGAAGGAAGTTGAATTCTCTACAAATTTGTCTCTCACATGCGAAGTCTAAAAATGCTTCATTTGAGAGATATGGACCAAAACATTATAGGTCCTTTCCAAAAGTCAACAAAAAGTCACTTTTTTCAAAAGGACACACAAGGAGCATGGAAAATAATTTTGATATGAGACCAAAAGCACTGGTTAGAGGACTCTTTAAGGTTTCTAAAAAGTCCTAGAACTCTTCCATACCACAAAAAATGAGGGAGATATGCCTTGTCAAAGTTGATCGGTTTTGGTTGAAATATATGAAACAAATAAAGGTTAAAATTGAGTTTCTTTTCACATGGGCCTAACTTTTGGTCTGGATACTTGATCCTAAGCTTATCCATGACCCACATGACTAATATATTTTTTTATCATTATTATCTATTTTATTTTGAATTTTATTCTTTTAAAATTCAATTTAAATCAAGTAAATAATGGGAAATATGAAGGATATGCATGACTTTATTTTTTCAATCAATCTTGGGCAAATATTCAGATAGAAATATAGTAAAATTCGTTTGCCTTTGATTGAGAAAGAATAAATGCAAAAATAGAAGGTTTCCATGCAAAAACAAATCAAATTCTTTTCAATCTTTGCAAATATATAAACACTTGATTCTTCCCAAATTCGTTTGACCTAATGGCTGGGACTATATATATACAACAAGTCATGCGTGTTAAGGGGAGGGCATTAGGGTTTCGTTCATAAAGAATTTTCACATGCACTTGTATATTCAAGTTTGGTTTCACAACCAATATCAGTCAAAAACAAACGTTGGAACATCTCTCTGAAGTCACCAAGAGCTTGTACCAGTTGTCCCTGAAGATCACAGCGCCCCAGGATGTCACAGTTCGGTAAGCATTGATTGGTAATATTCTTTGATTTCAATTTTCATGATCATGCCATTTAAATAAGTTTTGTGAGTACATACATGTTCATGGTATTGGGAGGAACGTTTTTGACGCTTCAGTTGTGAGTTTTGATGCATGAACAGTCGTATGCCATTGATAGGGCACCAAGGTCTCCCCTCTTCGTTTTCGTACTTACAAGCATTATTAGCAAAAAATAACCACGCCATTGGGTTCGCAACGTCCAATTTAGAATATATGGGTCGCTTTGGTTTTGTTCTTTGATGATTTATGCAGGTCGGACAATTGAAGCAATCGGAAGAGACGGTGGAAACCACCGTGTGCGGTGGTTTGATATTCTAACCGTGGGCCAGTGCGCTTGCGTGGCTCCCACGCTTATCCCTATTGGCCAGTCAACAAATAATCTTTCTCTCTCCCATTCCGAACACGCATGGAATCTCGCTAATGGACAGTCAACCTTCCAACAATCTCCTTCCTGTGCTAATTGGATGAAAGCGCAACGAAAGGGGGCCCACGTTTGACTGCCTTTTTGCAAATCCATTTAATTATGAGGTTTACATATTTTTTTATTTACAATGAGTTCATTAACACATCTTCAATCCAGCGTAGGTGGTTAAAAGGTGAGTTCAATGGCCAGCGAAACCTGGGTTCGATGCCCAGTAAAGTCCTTTGTTTTTTAGACAATTTCTTGCATAAACAAAATGCAGATCAAGTGCGCGCGTTCTCACCAGGCTTAAGATACACCTCCTGCGATCAGACCATTAGATCCTTCCAGTATTGTATCAGACGTCCATCAAGCAAGGAGTGCACCATGGACCTTCAACCCTCAATCACACAGGATCATAACAGCTAAGTTTTCCAAATTTTATTTATTTTTAATTATATGTTTCTTCTTTTATTTTTTCTTGCTTCTTTATTATTTTCAAAATGAAAACTTATTTTATCTAAACCTATTTATTTATAAAATTATATTTTCACAACCTTTTAATTTATTTAATCGAAGTTTCGACTTTTTTCATTTAATATTAACATTATTTATATTAATTAAAATCAGGGTTATTTAGTCACTTAGATATTCATTTATTACATATCAATCCTTTTAGGGTTTGCTCAACCCTATTTACCTTCCTTTTAGTGAAAAATAGGGTTTATACCCATAGCTAACGAACTTTAAATGCACTAACACTTCTCTTCTTTGTGTTTAACTTTTTAGGGTTAACTAAAATCTTCCGATTACGCGCCATGTCAATCAAAAATCTAAGTTTCTACTGCTTTTCCCCTTTAAATATCATTTTAATTATTTTGCCCTTTGCCTAAAATAGGGTTGCGTAGTCAATGAATCCCTCTTACACTAACTTTTATTCATTTGATGTTTAATTCTCAGATGATCAGAGTCAATGAAGGTTCGAGGAAGGTCGGGGCAGAGATCAAGATAATTAAATTATTTATATTTCTTATTTTCTGTTATAATCCCCCATTCCCGCAGGTGTTTATTGTAATAGCGTAGGATTTTTATCTTTCCGCCTTTAATTTCCGCACATTTTAAACTGCGTGGTTAGTAATCCTAGGGAGAACAACCATGAACTGAACATAGAATCACTAACTTTACAAGATAAATGTCATCAAAATTAACCACGTGATTGTTACACACACTCACCTTTAGGGTACCCTTGTTGCTTCCTGTTGCCTTCAATTTCGATCAAAAAATTGTCAAGTCCCTTCGAATATAGGGATACCTTAGCTTGTTGCCTTCGATTCAAAATCACCACGTCCTTCCGATAAAAGATCATAGTCCCTTCGAGTTGCCTACGATAAATACGATCTCGTCCCTCGATTAAATGGTGATAGTCCCTTCGATTGCTAAGGTATCCTTGTTGTTGCCTAAATGACTATTATATCCTTCCCTTAGACTACCTGTCCCCTTTATGGCAAGGGACATTTTTGTGGCGAACGATACATCTCGATGACCCTTCGATGACCCGCACATCCAATTGAAAGACTTCCTGCCTTCTCATGGTATGGATAGACCCTTTCGCCCGAAAGACTTAAAGAACAAGAAAGACCATAATCCTAGGGTAGGTAGCTCTTAACGGCTTGCTCACAACAAACTTTTAAAATACTTTTCACACCTCCTTTCAAACACTTTCAAACAAGGCTACGCTTATTTACAAGCTAAAGTCCTTAACGAAATTTTTACTATTCACACACGACACTTCAAACTTTTTCAAACAAACAAAGTGAGCTAAGCAATTAAGAGCCCATGGATAACCATGGATGCAAAGGGTGTCTTACACCTTCCCTTTGTATAACCTACCCCCCGAACTCAAAATCTTTCAAAGGTCTTTCATGTTCTTTTTTCCTTTCCAATTGGATAAAATAAAAGTCGGTGGCGACTCTTGCTATCCGCACATTTCAAATAAAGTCAGTTCACCGTATTACAGCACGTCTGCCTATCGTGGTCTAAAGGTAGAAGATGGTTGAACACTGAAATGCCCTGAAATTTGCACTTGTCTGGAAGGATGTTCTGTGGGAGATGGGCTTAAAGATGCCATCCAAGGTAAATGTCCCTCTTTTTTTTAGAGTGTGAAGCATATGCTTTCGAAAGGAACCACTGTGTTTTGGTTGTAGCACGGCCTAAAAAGGCAACCTGAGTTTTATGCAATGGTATGATGCATGCCATGTGTGATGCAGTGAGCTTCTCAAAATAAACGAGGGAGATGTATGTATATGCGTTATGTATGAATGAGGTATGTGAATTGAATGATGCATGATTGTTAGTTATGCTAGTTGAAGTATGTTAGTAAGTTTGGAAAAGAAAAAACCTTGTTTGTTGGTGAAGTTTTGAAGAAGATCATTGCCGAGGGACTAACGTGATAAACCCAATTGAAGAACTGTTTGATAAACCTTGTGATCAGGGAAAGTAAATCCCTATTTGTAAAGAGACGCAGCTTTATATCACTGCCAGGGGACTAACATGATATTAATCAGCAAGATGATTCGAAGGGGATCACTGCCAAGGTACTAACGTGATAAACCCAATTGAAGAACTGTTTGAAAGACAGGGAAAATAAATCCCTATTTTTGCAAAGAGACGTAACTCTATATCACTGCCAAGGGACTAATGTGATACGAATCGTCGAGAAGATTTGAAAGGAGATCACTGCCAAGGGACTAACGTGATATGATTGTCGCGGGCGAAAAATCGTATGTCTTTTTTTCGGATGAGACACCTGATGCCTTCTTTGGGCTCGAGTGCTCAAAAAAAATAAAAAAAAATGATTTTTCTTTTGTACCGACCAAACTTTTTATTATTTCCAAAGGAGGAAAAGGAAAAAAGCTGCAATAACCTAAAAAGTGGGGGGAGATCTTGGGTAAGAGGGTTGGTTATACGAAGGGAAGGTATTAGCACCCAACGTATCTGTAGTACTCTACAGGGTTCTTTATTGTTTTTTATTCTATGCTACGGTGAAGGTTTTGTTGTGAAATAGGTGGGACCTAAGGTGTTTGTTTGATTATGCTCGCAAAGATCATCGAGATCCTCTGCATACATATCCCTTAGAGGGAATCAGAGCATCTGTAGCTCGGGGTCTACGGGTGCTAAGGTTTGAATGGTTTTTTTTGTTTTGTTTTGCTCGCCAAGGATCGACCTTGTGCCTACGTATTCTCAAAGGGATGTTGAGAAAGTCAGAGCAATCGTAGTTCCCACTTATGCTAGTGGAAGCAAAGGAAAATAGACAAATGTCGTCTAAATGCTAGATGTATCTAATCTATATCATCACATACATCTGTTTGATTTTTGTTTGTTTAACCAGCCTTGTGGCAAAAACTTTCAATGAAGTCAGCCTTGTGACAAAAAGTTTTGATTAATCAGCCAGCCTCGTGGCAAAAGTTTCAATGAAGTCAGCCTTGTGACAAAAACTTTGATTAATCATCCAGTACGGTGGTAAAATAGTTTGATTGATTAGCCAGCCTTGTGGCAAAAAAGTTTGATTGATTGATTGATTGTTTGTGATGATATAGAAGAGATACTCCTATCATAGAGATGATAAATGTCTAATCTCCTAGGGTATTTGATTTGGATATTGGGGATGCTTATAAGAAGCCCGTGGGTCCTTGTACGAAGCCCAAGAGGAGGCTATCCGAGGGTCCTTGCATTGTAAGCCCAAGAGGAGGCTATGGGAGGGACAATCCAGGGTCCTTGCATTGTAAGCCCAAGAGGAGGCTATGGGAGGGTCACTCGTTTGTACAAAGCCCAAGGGGAGGCATGGTATAGTTGGTTTGAGCTCTTAGAGCGATTTCACCGGGAAACCATACTCTATGTCCTAACCTAAACTAGGGAGATTCTTTGCACGAAGCCCAATAGGAGGCTATGGGGAACCTAGTGTTGTACTAAGTTGAATAAGCATATAACACAATCACAAGTATGAACAAGTACGAACAAACATGAACAAGTACATGAACAAATATGAACAGTTATACATATATGACGAAGTGTGTGTATATAATGGAGTTTATGAAGGAAATATACCTGTAAGCATGATCCATTTGTACACACAGGGCTCGGGACTCATACTCGGGGAGAGGCCCTTTGAGTTTATTCAAAGCTATGTAAACAGGTATTCACAAAAGGGCTTGGGACTTATACCTACATGGAGGCCCATGGTATTTTTGGGAAGATTTAAAGAAACCTTCATTTTTGGTTTGTTATTCAAAGTTAAAAAAACAGATTGATTGAGATATGTACAAAAGGCGTACAATGAAATACCTAATTTCATGTACTGGAATGGGTATGTACAAAAGGGCTCGGGACTTATACCTACATGGAGGCCCATGGTATATTTGAAAAGCAGACGCGTCGTTTGAAAAATGGTTTGAAAGTTGTTTTGAAAGAAAGTTTATTTATTTTGAATAAAAAGACTGTGTAAAAAGAAAAAGGAGTGGGTCTTATACTCTCTAATATTCGAGAGGCCCCACTGTTTTGAAAATTAATTGATTAGTCAAAAGAATTTAATCAAAAAGAAGTGGTTTATCGTTTGAAAAAGAATCGCGATCGCTCGTTTTAAAACGATTTGAATTAGACAAAAGTCAACTTAATTAAGTTAAAACAAGTTTTAATACTTAATTAAGACCTAAGTGATTAGGGTTTGATCACAAAAATATTTACAAGTGATTAGGTTAACAAATAATGAAAAAAACAATATTTAAAGTATTTAAAAATACTTAAAAACATGTCATTTTAAACCTAATTAAAACATATTAAATAAATCCCTTTTTGTGATTTTTTTTTTAATGTTGTCAAAATAGGTATATTAAATAAGAAGTATGTAAAAAATGAATAAAAAATGAGTTAATTTGATTGGTTAAATAATTAGATAAAGTTTGTTAAAAAAATGAAGAAAAAAGGTGATAAAAAATTGGTTTTGTCTCCCAAAGGGTTTGAACCCACGCCCTAGTGCTTACCAACCAAAACACTAACCAGCTGAGCTGCGTGTGCAGCTTGTTTATGATACGCTTTCAACTCATTATATTTTAAAACAAATATTTGAATTCTTTGAACGAAAATCTGGCGCCAAGAACACACCATAACTGAAATTCAAAAATCTTCAAAACTGTGTTGTTTGGATCGATCAAAGGGTCTATCTCACTCGGTTTTTCACAAGGAACATGATGGTGATCTCAGAATTCATTTATTTTCACTCTAAGGGGGTCAATTTTGTGATGAACACGAAGAACCCTAAAACTGAAATTCAATGTGAAATCGTGTATGATCATGATATGATGCAATTGATTGAGGGTTAATGATCAGTGATAGTGCAGAAACAAGATGGTAAACCAGTTTTTCATTTATGATGCATGTATGTTAGAGTTTGAAGTTCATGTTACTTACCTTCAAAAACGGCCAATCTGGAAATTGATTTCTGCAAAAGAGAAGTTCCAGTTGTTGTTTGATGATCTGAACAGCTTCAGTGGACCTTATGGAACATGTTTGAATGCTTGGAATGGATTGAATTCACCTGAGTATATCCATGGAACCCGATCTGCAGTTGCTTTGAAGTGAGGATCGAATTTGATGATGGAGGTGTTTCAGGTCATGGATGATGATTGGTATAGCTCATATATGATATATGGAATGTGTTTGGATGATTAACTTGGACAGATATGGGCTGGTGTGAATTTTGGCATGATAAGGCTCTCTTTATGCAAACATGGTGGTTGAAGAGTGATTCTGAGATTTAGGTGTTTTTGGGGTGTGTGGATGGATCAAACACATCACATTTGATGTTTATGAGATGTTAGAACCCTCACTTTGGTCAGAACTTCAAAGGTTTAGAGGTTGAGAATTTCACCTCTTTGAGACTTAAGAAACTTGCATTCTAAGAAAGAAGAGAGAAAACCTATAATTGTGAGGTTTTGGTGTGAATTGAAGAGTGATTTGAACCTCTATTTATAGGCCAAAGTTTCTGAATACAAAGCTCTTGCAAGTTGATCAAGAATGATGACTTGGCTTAAGAGATAAAATGGCATCTTTTGCATTTAATGCATATGGTTAAAAGTAACTAAACCATGGTTAATTTCCAAGCTTCATATCCTCTTCCATTCTGATCTTCAAATCAGAAAATATCATTCAATCATTGCTTCTATGCATCATTGCTTGGATTATAGGTCATGTAGTCTTGAAACTTAGTGAAAAATGGTGAAAATTCAAGTGAAAAAGTTCACTAATGTCAAAATTCAAAACCATGGCTACACTCCACATTTTTTCATGCTCTTGGACATTTTGGAAAGCTCATATTACACACTTCAAAACCCTAGTTGAAAGTTTCTTCAAGACCTTTAAGGAAATGGGTGAAAAAGATCTATGAACTTTGAGAAAAATGAAGTTTTAAGTGAAGTTTTCAAAAAGTACCAACTTTGAAGCACCATATCTCTTAAATGATTGATCTTATGGAAAAAATTTATATGTGTCAAAGTTGTTTATTGGATCAAAATCTACAACTTTCATGTTGGAAGTTTTTTTCAGTTTGTAGGTGAAACTTTGAGAAATTCCCTTCCAAAGTTTGGAAAAAACCATTGAAAAACACTTAGAAAATTTTCTAAGTATGGAAAGTCAAACTTTGACTTTTTGATTCTTGATTGATTTTCTTGATTTTTCTTGATCAAATGACTTCATATATCATATATTGATGATTTAAAACTTCAAAAGTCATGGTTGACCAAAATTCCCCAAAAGTCAATGGTGATCTTGTACAGTTGACTTTTTCAGACGAATCGCGTTTCTGGAGATTTCAAATGAACCAAGCTATCCTTATCAAATGAATGGTATGAATGAATCACATTGAGACATTAGAGGATATTGAACAATAGTTTGAGTTGTGACACCATGTCCTGATTAAAAAGTCAGTTGTTCAGATGAATTAGGTCAAAAAACCCTAATTGTCGACCTGATGAAATTGATGACTGTAGGTCTTGAATTGAGGTGTAATTTCCATTGTATGTTGTCATAGGGATTATTTGAGGATGATTGAAACCTTTGATTGACTTCTTGGAGATTTTTAGGGTTTCCCAAATGTGATCCCTGATTTTGGTCCCTGATAATTCAAAACCTTGATCTGAGGATTTGTCTGATCAATCTTTGTGTAGGAGATGTCTTGAGCTAATGGATTAGGTCAAAATGATGTACTTGGGGTCTTGAGGTCATGTCAAATTCTGAGTAAAAGTCAAGAGTATGTTGTCTTCAGTCAAAACCCTAATTCAGTCGATTCAGAGCCTTTGAGCTTGTTGAAATGAATCTCTGAGGACCAAATGTTGATTGTTGATGAAGATGATTCATTTGAAATGAAGGGAGAACAAAACCCTAATTGATTGTTACTTGTATTGATGAGTGATTTCCTGATCAAATCCTGCTGAATCACAAGTAGCAAACACAAGCTATGCAATTTGTTAGAGATGCAAATGATGCATATGCAATGATATGAGGTGGTATCTTAGGTCAAAAATTGGGGTATGACAATGATATATGTCATAGCCCAAAATTTTCCCACCCCAATTTTATACTCAAGCTCATGTGAATATCAGACGCTCGAGACTTAACTGACTGTACTCTCTCCTAAACAATAACCCTCAAACTAGGGTTTTGATCTTTTCAAAGAAAAATAAGGTTCTGATGCCTCAAGTGAATTCCATGGTCTCTCATATGATTCAAAGTACCCTCATGCCAAGTTTCAAGCTTCGATTCAAAAGATTGCTCACTCAATGGCCCAAACGATCAATAATCGACTAGTTGACCTAAAAGTCAAACTATGATCAAATCATAATCAAAGTTCATGATTTTTGGTCAACATCCTAAATTTTAAGTATCATTCATCATTTTATCAATATTTGATCATGATTCGTCAAGAAAAGCTCCAAGATCATCAAAAACCTAAGTTCTCTGAAATTTCCCAACCAAAGCCTATTCTAAAGGAAATTTCATTCTCTACAACTTTTATGTTGGGCTCAAGGTCAAGAAATGCTTCCGCATAAGAGATATAAGTCAAAACATTACAGGTCCTTCTAGAAGCTCGCAAAAAGCTATTTTCTTCCAGGAGCCATATCTTCAAGATCAAATCTCCAAATGAAAAATATGTTCCAAAGTGGCTTGTAGAGGACATCTTGGGCTTTCCAAAAAGTCCTAGAACATCTTCATATGATGAATATTGAGGGATTTATGACTTGTTGAAGTTGACAAAAATTAAGAAAATACATAAAAGTCAATCTGAACAAATTTGATGCTTTTGACAAATGGGCTTAAGTTTTAGTTTTGAAACATGATCATGAGCTTATCCAAGGCCCATAATGCCATTATTTATTTCTATTATTTTTTATTTATTTTATTTTGAAATTTATTCAATTAAATTCAAAATTTAATTAAATAAATAATAAGAAATATAAAAGATATGCATATTTTTATATTTTTAATCAATCTTGGGCATATATTCAGATGCTAATCAAGGCAATATCGTTGCTACAAGTTAGGGGGAGATTTTTTCCAAAATAAGAAGGAAACTATTGAAACTTCCAATCAAATTTTCTCATAAACCAAAATTGGATTTGATTTGATTCTTGGCAAAGAGACTAAACCTAATTCACTCCCTTATATATTCTTAACAAGTGCAAGGCAAAGGGAGACGAGAAAATTGGAGAAAAAATAGGGTTCCAAGTCTCAAAAATATTCATGAGATTGTGCAATACTCATGGTCAGTCTCCAACCCTTCACGATCAATTATGAGCATTCAACCAACTTCCTGAAGCACACAGGAAGCGATCCATATCCTCATACGAGATCGGAGCACGCCGGAACGCAGCCACTAAGGCACATCGGTTTGTTATTTTTTTGTTGTTTTCGTTTACTTAAATTAACGCTTCTTTGATTGAGTTTATTGGCCCAGATCGTTTCACATATAAGTTTAGAACACATCTAACGCTTTACATGCAAGTTTGAACGCCAGGATGGACCTCTGCCATTGTTAGGGCATAACGAAGCTCTCCCTTCGTATCCATGGCTACGAGTATTTTCTAACCAAAACGACCCCATATTTGGATTCAGGGCATGGTTTTGAGTGAATCTGGGTGACTCTTGTTTTCAGTTGATTCAGTTTCAGCAGGTTCCAAGGTGCAGCCATGGGGGAGAAGAACCTGCGGAAAAATCTGCAGGTAAGGACGCAGCAAAACTCGCAAGCAAATCTGCAAGTGGGATGAAGAAGACGATGAATAGTTTGTTGGAAAGGTTGAACGTTACGTGGCCACCCCTTATTCGTGAGTCAACGTCTCCAGTCTCTCTCTCCGTTTGCTATTGGAGGGTCAGCAGAATAGTGGGCCCCAGGTTTGATTATTTTGAATTTGCTTTTAGCCAATTGTTTTTATTATTTATTCCTTTTCGCGTGAGCAATTAACAAGATCAGGCGTGTAGTTCAAGTGGCAAAGCGCAAGAATGACCCCATATGCGTGTGTTCGATCCCTGGGGGCGTCACGAATTCACTTTCTTTTATTTTTTAGTTGAGATGTTGGTGTTCACAGAATCCGGCGTGATGAGGCCACACGCGTATATGGTGTACCAGTCAATCTCAACCATGAGAATCTCACGGAATTTAATCAAGTGGTCCTGGAACGCTACCCCACCATACTTCTTCAGAGCCTCAACCACACTGAATTATTGCGCCCAGGTTTTTATTTTATTTATGATGTTTGTTTTTTTGGTTTCTCACTTAATTTCTTTTCTATGATTTTTAATAAATTAGTTTTAGTTAGTTAAATCAATTAGTTTAGTTTATAGTATAAACAATTTAGTTTAGTTTTTTTTAGGGTATTTAGTTTTAATATTTGAACTAATATTTTTGTTTAAAGATAATTAATTAATTTAGACTAAATTAATTTAACTTTAATTTTAATAATCCCCATTTGTTGTTGATTTCGGTTAATTAATTAATTTAAGATTAGTAATTTAATCGATAGACTTAGGCTAATTTAATCCAACTAGGATTTAAGTTATTAAATGAATTAGTA
Organism: Vicia villosa; assembly: GCF_029867415.1. NCBI lineage: Eukaryota > Viridiplantae > Streptophyta > Magnoliopsida > Fabales > Fabaceae > Vicia > Vicia villosa. The sequence continues at coordinate 5,789,220 of NC_081186.1, forward strand.
TAATTTTAAACCTTGATCAAAACTGTAGGCTAGGTTTTAGGCTTTTACCCTTGGGTTTTTGTTAGGGACCAAATAGTACTAATTTTCATATATTGTTTTTGGTCCCTTTAGCCACTTTTTACTCAATAATCACACATTTATTCTTACAATTTAATAATTTTGCAATTTAGTTAGTTTTAGTTCTTTTGAATTGTTATTTCACATGTTTGTTAGTTTTGTAGTGCTTGGATTAGGTTTGAAGCTCATGGAAGCAAAAGGGGAATCACTTGAAGACTTGGATTAGCAAAAGAAGTGCTGAGGAGGCCAGTTTGCGCCGCAAACATCCATGGCGCCGCAAACACTGTGAAACAGAACCCCTCTTTTTCTTTAGTTGGTCTGCCACTTGTCATTAGTTTTCTATCTTTTTGAATATGGACAGTTAGTGCGAATTTGAGGGATTATTTTAGATAAGAGTGGAGAAAAAGAAAAAGCCCATTCATTCTATTCTATTGTACACCACACATTGAGACTAGGGTTTTGGGAGAGAAAAGCTTGCACCTTTGTGAGAGATTTATGCTCATAGCTTCTTCTTCATTCTTCTTGTTGTCAACCATGGTGATGAGTAGCTAAATCCCACTTTGACAAGATTGGAGGTAGTAGCTATCCTTGTTAACTATGTATTTCCTCTAACACTTTTGTATGAACTTCCTTAGTATTGAAATGGATGAATGTTGTTGTTTTATATTTCATATTTAGATTTGATTTATGATTGAGAAATATATTTCAAGTCTTGTTCTACAACATTTTATCAAGTAGTGAATAAATGCTAGAGATAGATTTATTTGCCACTTTTCTATTTGTATCAATCAATCAAGCTTAATGTATTGATAGTTAGAGTGAGAGATCATCTAAAGATTAATATATTAACTTTCACAACTTTGTTTAGACATAAACATTATTGAGAGGATACTAGAACATTGCAATGCTATTGAAGTATACTTTAGTTGTTAAAGTCACATGGGAGATAGGGATAGTGAAACCAAAACCAATCTTGTCAATCTTTTATCTTTGAACAAATCTTATTTTATTACTTGTTTTACCTTTTGAATAGAAAAATAGAAACTCAACTTAAACCAACTTTGTTACAACTTAAACTTAAAGCGATAGTAACTATAGAACGGCGGTAATATCACCAAATCTCTGTGGATACGATTTAAAAATATTTGCCTTGAATATACTATTCAACAGTTTTTTAGCCATAAGGCTTTTAACCCTGATTTTTCTAAATTCATTTTGACGCGCAAATTCTCCTCTCATCTCATATTCTGTGATTGTCGAATGTTTCTGTTTAATATTTCTGCCTTTTAATTTTTGCCTTAATTGTTTAATTACCGCCACTTGAATTTTTCCTTTATTCAATTCTACCTTCATTCTTATTTATTTATTTTATTTATTTAAATTTTGTCATTTAAATTCTAGAAGATGTATAGGTTGCAAGGTTTTGATGTAATAGTTAATTAGGCCTTTTTAACTTCTCGCATTTTACTTGCCGCATCTCCCAATTTCTGGTTATGTACCCCCTAATCCCGAAGCCTTGTAATAGTTGTAGGTTTATTTTCTGTCTTTTAATTTCCGCACAATATAATTGTTATGTAACTGTGTGGTTAGTAAAATAGGGAGTGCAAGATAATTAATTGAACGTAGCTCACTAATTCAAGATAAATGTAATTGAATTCAACCACATGCTTGTTGCACACACTCATCTTTAGGGTACTCCTCTTGTTGCCTGTTGCCTTCGATTTCGATCAAATAGTCAAGTCCCTTCGAATATAGGGATACCTTAGCTTGTTGCCTTCGATTCAAAATCACCACGTCCCTCCGACAAAAGATCATAGTCCCTTCGAGTTGCCTACGATAAATATGATCTCGTCCCTCGATTAAATGGTAATAGTCCCTTTGATTGCTAAGGTATCCTTACTGTTGCCTAATGACTATTATATCCTTCCCTTAGACTACCTGCCCTCTTTATGGCAAGGGACAGTCTTATGGCGAACGATACTTTTCTCGATGACCCGCACATCCAATTGAAAGACTTCCTGCCCCTCATGGTATGGATAGACCCTTTCGCCCGAAAGACTTAAAGAACACGAAAGACGATCTTAGGGTAGGTAATTCTTAATTGCTTACTCATATTCAAATCAAACTTTCAAAATACTTTTCACACCTCCTTTCAAATACTTTCAAAACAAGGCTACGCTTATTCACAAGCTAAAGTCCTTAACGAAATCTTTTACTATTCACACACGACACTTCAAACTTTTCAAACAAACAAACAAGTGAGCTAAGCAATTAAGAGTCCATGGATAACCATGGATGCAAAGGGTGACTTACACCTTCCCTTTGTATAACTTACCCCCCGAACTTAAAATCTTTCAAAAGGTCTTTCCTGTTCTTTTAGCCTTTCCAATTGGGTAAAATAAAAGTCGGTGGCGACTCATGCTTAACCGCGACATTTCGATAAAAAGTCAGTTCACCGTATTACAACATAACTTATTGTTGCTCAGGGACTAACGCAATAAGTCATGGTTGGGATTGAAATTGAAATTGAAATTGAAATGAGTCTTGGTTACTGCCAAGGGACTAACGTACCAAAGAACTCGGTGCCATATCACTGCCAAGGGACTAGCGTGATAAGACGTAACACAATAGGTCACGATTTAGATTGAAATTGAAAATTGAAATTGAAATGAGTCTTGGTTACTGCCAAGGGACTAACGTACCAAAGAACTCGGTGCCATATCACTGCCAAGGGACTAGTGTGATAAGACGTAACGCAATAAGTCACGATTTGGGTTGAAACTGAAATTGAAATTGAAATAGGATTGGAATAGGATTTGAAATGGGATTTGGATTTTGATGTAACAGGCAACCGGGAACTAACTACCAGACGAGAACTGGATTATGATGTAACAGTCAGACGGGAACTGACTACATGACGGGAACTGGATTTAATATAACAGTCAGACAGGAACTGACTACCAAACGAGAATTGGATTTAATGTAACAGTCATACGGGAACTGACTACCAAACGAGAATTGGATTTGATGTAACAGTCAGACGGGAACTGACTACCAAACGAGAATTGGATTTAATGTAACAGTCAGACGGGAACTGACTACCAAACGAGAATTGGATTTGATGTAACAGTCAGACGGGAACTGACTACCAAACAAGAATTGGATTTGATGGTTTTCCAGGACGAGATCTGGACTTTGTAATGATTTGCCAGGACGAGAACTGGACTTTGTAAGGATGTGCCAGGACGAGAACTGGACTTTGTAATGATTTTCCAAGACGAGAACTGGACTTTGTAATGATTTGCCAGGACGAGAACTGGACTTTGTAAGGATTTGGATTTGCAAATGAAAATTGGGCTTTTATAGTATATGAATGTACCAGATGATATGCCTGGTTTGATGTTGGAGTGAAGCGACATGATTAATGCATGACAATGATTTATGATGACTTGGATGTTTTGATTGATGTAGTGAGTGGAACGAAATAATGTCTTCTATAAGACTACCCAAAAAAGGTTTTTGGAATGGATATGAACATTTGTCTTAAAGAAGACTACCTGAAAAGGTTCTTAGCAAAGGACGCAATTTGTCTGAAAAGGTTCTGAGCGAAGGATAAAGAATGTCTTAAAGAAGACTACCTGGGGGGTTCCTGAAAAGGATGACAAATTGTCTTAAAGAAGACTACCTGAAAAGGTACTGTGTAATGTATCAACCATTGTATGTAATGCATAAGTTATATGTTCTTGCATGATGCTCCAATAATAGGTTGTTGATAACCAAAGCGTACATAGTTCGCTAATGTTGTAAGGTTGTTGGATGCTAGCGCGATTTCCAAATAATTGTTTTTTGAACTTTGAAGATCGAAGTTAGGAGAAAGATTGATTCGAGGTTGTAAAGTATGAAGACGTCTTTTCCTTTTGTTGCGCGTCTTATGGATTTGATATCTGTCGCACGCTCGCGAAAAATGAACAGAGTCGCCACCAATATATTTATCCCATAAGGGAAAGGAATATCAGAAAACCTAACAAAGGAAGGAACAGGGTCTTGCGACCAGAGAATCAAGGTACGGGAGTCGGTTACGCAAGGGGAAGGTATTAGCACCCCTCACGCCCATCGTACTCGATGGTATCCACCTATGTTTGTTTCTATATAAAGGGTGTGTACTATGTCTACCTATATGTGAATGCATGCAAAAGAAATACGGGGAAAAGAAGGAAATATTTACAAATGTGCTCGCTCAAGCCCCGCGACTTGATGCCTACGTATCCTTTTCAGGAATCAGAGCGCCGTAGTTCGGCTCACGATTTTCTGTTTGTTTTGTGTTTTCTAGTTGGGCGGCGTTAACGCTCGCGCTCTTGCATAAAGGGACAGCCTAGGATGCAATAGAGTGGAGATAACAATGCCCTTAAGAAAGGAAAGAAGAGAGAGAGTTTGAGTGTTTCGAGGAAATCCCTAAGGCAAGGGAAACTCGAGTTACTCTTTGGTTTGTGTCTTTTAGAATTTGGGAACTTACGCTCGAATGGTTCCCTAAAGCAAGGGAGATCCAAGCACTCAAATGATTCCCTAAAGCAAGGGAGATTCAAGCTTCCATTCCCTTTTTAATGATTTTCACTTTTTTATTAATGTTTTTTTTAAGTGTTTTCTTTGTATTTTTTATAGGGATTTTATTTGAATATTTATTAGATGTTTTATTGTGGTAAAAGAAAAAGAATGAAAAAGTGGGGGACTAGCCTAATTCTCTAAGCCTAATTGTTGATGTTTAATTCCTAAAAGAAAGGGAGAAAAGTTATCAACTTTAATAACGAGGGGTATTTTTGGTATTTCACAATATAAGAAAATATTCACAAAGATAAAAGGAACAAAATCTAAACTATTTACAAGCAATTGCATTTTTATTCATGTTAGAGACTATTCTTTTTGAATTAAAGACTAAAAAACTATTATTTTGTTTACCAACCGATCGCAAATTAAAGAAAACATCAACTAAAATTTCAATTGAAAGAAAATAATATTTCGAAAATTCTAATTAGGTGAAATTTTTTTTTGTCATTTTTATTAAGAGAAAAATGAATTAATGTGCAAAAGGAATTAAAAGAAAATCAATTTTTAATATCTTTATTTTTTTTATTGCAAAGGGGTGCAGAAGTGATTTCGAAATGAACTAAAAATCAATTAAAGCAGACTGGGCCAGAAAAATAGGGGTTGGAGGTAGTAGTCTGCGTACAAGCCTAGTCTCACGTGTGACGGTGCACTAGCAGTTAGGGTGTGTAATCCAGAAATTAGGGGGCAAGGCCCGTAGCGTGAAGCCCAGCATGGCGTGTGTTCACTACATTTCGTATTCTGCTTATTCATTTTATTATAGCATATGATTTATTTAATGGAACGTAACATGCACATACCAACACATTAATTGGTGCAGTGGACTTAAGTCACTAAAAACAGAGGCAACAATGAGCCAATCAGAATTCGCCACATCCACATCTAATCCTATGAGTAAAACAGAAAATAGCAAAGAGCTGGGAAAGAGAACCAATAACAAGTTGCCACGTAAATAAATGATAACAGACCCATGCATGAACACCACCGGAGCCGGAGATGCTCCGGTCATCTTCTTCGTTTAGCACCGCCGCCAGTCCACCACCAACATACGCAGAAACTGAAGGAACTTACACGTTTCGACTCGTTTTCCGCCGCTGATCACAGATCCGGCCTCAGATTCTACTAATTCCTTCTCTAACTTTGGAACCGCACACATCTTGCAACATATACCAAACATATCTACGCTAAGAGTACAAATTAATCACAGAAACGCACTCATGGCTGAGTTTAGAACGCATACGCATGGTTTAAGCAAGCAAGCACATACAATAACTCATAAAACGAATCACATTATCAGAATCAAGATTTAGCATAGATCACAAGATTATGATCGGATGCATATGGTCTTGAAGCGTTTGGATGCAAATGTTCAAAGAGTTTCAGATGCTTACCTGAGTACTTCTTGATTCAGTAGGGAAAGGAAGCTATGCAAGTCCAAGCCTCCGATGATAACAATGAGTATATGCGAACTAGTTCCTCTAGCGACCGAGAAGTAAGCTTAGTTTGGCTGAGAATCCTGAGCTCGTGGTGAAGGTAATGATCTTGTTCAGTATGGCATCATGATGGCGAAAGATGAACGTGGTTGATGCTGACAGTTGAGTTGAAAGAATGGTGGCCGGAGGTAGTTACGGAAGTTGGTTAGGGCGGCCGGAGAAGGCTGTTAAGGTGGCAGGTGGTGACGGTATGAGTGAGGGAAGAGAGAGAGAGAACTGAGGGAGAGGGAGAATGTGGAGGGAGCAAAATGAAAGTGGGAGAAAGAGAGAGGATGGTATGGAATGTATGAATCGTGAGTGTGAGAAGTGAGGTTTGGAGTTTATATAGCGTGAGGCGAGTGTGTACAGCTTGCATTTGTTTGGAGTGGGACCTCTCTTATGCTTAATGAACAAGGCTTGGTATTTGCAGCAAGTTTTTGCATGCCTTTCACGTGGCTCTTTGGTGCATGGCTGATTATGGCAAGTGAGCAATGTTGGGATAAGGTGTGGGCTGCAGACATTTGGATATCACTCATGGTACTCCCTCTGTGTGGTGGTAACTCTAGCTGTAGGTCTTCAAACGGTTTGATCTTGGCATTAACTCAAAGAGGGCATAACATAGAGTGACTTTTATGTTAGAAAGTTTGAGAGAATACATTTGTAGCCCATTCAAAAGTTGCTTGCAAAGTGATGGTATGACACCCTACACTATCTGCGCGCGTGACCATGACTATGGCTCATGTCTTTGGCAAAAAATGTGACTTGGCCAGAGCACTACTTTGGGGTCTCGTAACTTGTTCATCCCACGTCCAACTTTCATGATAATTTGACTAGTGGATAGGGGGCATGGAGGAGAGTTGTTTGAGACCAAGCTTGCTCAACATGGAGACTTGTGGAGGAAGAAATTTGGATCTGAATCTAGCCCACCATGTGTTTGATGATATGCACGCGCGTGACTTGGATTTCTGCCTTGGCCAGATGCTTGACTTGGTCAGGGTGAGGGCATGACTTTGAGGGCTTGCCATTCATTCAATACTTGTTCAATTGCCATGATTCTTGTTTTGTTGGATAGAGCACATGGAAAAGATTAGAATGATACCAAGTTTGCTTCCATGGCGTTTTGGTGGAGCTCTAAAATTGGCTTGAGATTTGGCATGCCACGTGCTTGATGAAATGCTTGGTCATGACCTGGCTTGTGACTTGGATTGTGACTTAGGTTAAATGGATTCTCAGTAACTTCAAACCACTTTAACTCTTCATACGAGCTTC